>NC_134985.1:2412500-2557500 GCF_050947335.1 Megachile rotundata | reverse complement strand
AGAGACAGAGACAGAGACAGAGGCAGAGACAGAGACAGAGACAGAGACGGAGGCAGAGACAGAGACAGAGACAGAGACAGAGACAGCGGCAGAGGCAGAGAGGTCGAGAGAGACAGAGATAGAGACGGAGACAGAGACAGAGACAGAGAAAGAGACAGAGACAGAGACAGAGACAGAGACAGAGGCAGCGACAGAGACAGAGACAGAGACAGAGACGGAGACAGAGACAGAGACAGCGACAGCGACAGAGTCAGGGACAGAGAGAGAGACAGAGATAGAGACAGAGACAGAGACAGAGACAGAGACAGAGACAGAGACAGAGACAGAGACAGAGACAGAGACAGAGACAGAGACAGAGACAGATACAGAGACAGAGACAGATACAGAGACAGAGACAGAGACGGAGACAGAGACAGAGGCAGAGGCAAAGGCAGAGGCAGAGACTGCGACAGAGACAGTGACGGCGAGAGAGACAGAGATAGAGACAGAGACAGAGACAGAGACAGAGACAGAGACGGAGACAGAGACAGAGACAGAGACAGAGACAGAGACAGCGACAGCGACAGAGACAGGGACAGAGAGAGAGACAGACACAGAGACTGAGACAGAGACAGAGACAGAGATAGCGAGAGAGACAGATATAGAGACAGAGACAGAGATTGAGACAGAGACAGAGACAGACAGAGACAGAGACAGAGACAGAGACAGAGACAGAGACAGAGACAGAGACAGAGACAGAGACAGAGACAGAGACAGAGACAGAGACAGAGACCGAGACAGAGACAGAGATAGAGACGGAGACGGAGACAGAGACAGAGACAGAGACAGAGACAGAGACAGAGACGGAGACAGAGACAGAGACAGAGACAGAGACAGAGACAGAGACGGAGACAGAGACAGAGACAGAGACAGACACAGAGACAGAGACAGAGACAGAGACGGAGACGGAGACAGAGACAGAGACAGAGACGGAGACAGAGACGGAGACAGAGACAGAGACAGAGACAGAGACAGAGACAGAGACAGAGAAAGAGACAGAGACAGAGACAGCGACAGCGACAGAGACAGAGACAGAAACAGAGACAGAGTCAGAGACAGACATAGAGACAGAGACAAAGGGCAGGGACAGAGGCAGAGACGGAGACAGATACAGAGACAGAGACTGAGACAGAGACAGAGACAGAGACGGCGTGAGAGGCAGAGATAGAGACAGAGACAGAGACAGAGACGGAGACAGAGACAGAGACGGAGACAGAGACAGAGAAAGAGACAGAGACAGAGACAGCGACAGAGACAGAAACAGAGACAGAGACAGAGACAGAGACAGAGACAGAGACAGAGACAGAGACAGAGGCAGAGACAGAGACAGAGATAGAGACAGAGACAGAGACAGAGACGGAGACAGAGACAGAGACGGAGACAGAGACAGAGACAGAGAAAGAGACAGAGACAGAGACAGCGACGGCGAGAGAGACAGAAACAGAGACAGAAACAGAGACAGACATAGAGACAGAGACAGAGGCAGAGACATAGACAGAGACAGAGACTGCGACAGAGACAGAGACCGCGAGAGAGACAGAGATAGAGACGGAGACAGAGACAGAGACAGAGAGAGAGACAGAGACAGAGACAGAGACGGAGACAGAGACAGAGACAGAGACAGAGACAGCGACAGCGACAGAGACAGGGACAGAGAGAGAGACAGAGACAGAGACTGAGACAGAGACAGAGACAGAGATAGCGAGAGAGACAGAGATAGAGAGAGAGACAGAGATTGAGACAGAGACAGAGACAGACAGAGACAGAGACAGAGACAGAGACAGAGACAGAGACAGAGACAGAGACAGAGACAGAGACAGAGACAGAGACAGAGACAGAGACAGAGACAGAGACAGAGACAGAGACAGAGACAGAGACAGAGACAGAGACAGAGACAGAGACAGAGACAGAGACAGAGACAGAGACAGAGACAGAGACAGAGACAGAGACAGAGACAGAGACAGAGACAGAGACAGATGCAGAGGCAGAGGCAGAGACTGCGACAGAGACAGTGACGGCGAGAGAGACAGAGACAGAGACAGAGACAGAGACAGAGACAGCGACAGAGACTGAGACATAGACAGAGACAGAGCCAGAGGTGGAAGCAGAGACAGAGACAGCGAGAGAGATAGAGATAGAGGCAGAGACAGAGACAGAGACAGAGATAGAGGCAGCGGCAGAGGCAGAGACTGCGACAGAGACAGTGACGGCGAGAGAGACAGAGATAGAGACAGCGACAGAGACAGAGACAGGGACGGAGGCAGAGACAGAGACCGAGATAGAGACAGGGACAGAGACAGAGGCAGAGGCAGAGGCAGAGGCAGAGACTGCGACAGAGACAGTGACGGCGAGAGAGACAGAAACAGAGACAGAAGCAGAGACAGACATAGAGACAGAGACAGAGGCAGGGACAGGGGCAGAGACAGAGACAGAGACAGAGACAGAGACAAAGACAGAGACAGAGACAGACACAGATACAGAGACAGAGACGGAGACAGAAGCAGAGACAGAGACAGAGACAGAGACGGAGGCAGAGACAGAGACAGAGACAGAGACAGAGACAGAGACAGAGGCAGAGACAGAGACAGAGACAGAGACGGAGGCAGAGACAGAGACAGAGACAGAGACAGAGACAGCGGCAGAGGCAGAGAGGTCGAGAGAGACAGAGATAGAGACGGAGACAGAGACAGAGACAGAGACGGCGAGAGAGACAGAGACAGAGACAGAGACAGATACAGAGACAGAGACAGAGACAGAGGCAGATACAGAGACAGAGACAGAGACAGAGACAGAGACGGAGACAGAGACAGAGACAGAGACAGACACAGAGACAGAGACAGAGACAGAGACGGAGACGGAGACAGAGACAGAGACAGAGACGGAGACAGAGACGGAGACAGAGACAGAGACAGAGACAGAGACAGAGACAGAGACAGAGACAGACACAGAGACAGAGACAGAGACAGAGACAGAGACAGATACAGATACAGAGACAGAGACAGAGACAGAGACAGAGACAGAGACAGAGACAGAGACAGAGAAAGAGACAGAGACAGAGACAGAGACAGAGACAGAGGCAGCGACAGAGACAGAGACAGAGACAGAGACAGAGACAGAGACAGAGACAGCGACAGCGACAGAGTCAGGGACAGAGAGAGAGACAGAGATAGAGACAGAGACAGAGACAGAGACAGAGACAGAGACAGAGACAGAGACAGAGACAGAGACAGAGACAGAGACAGAGACAGAGACAGAGACAGATACAGAGACAGAGACAGATACAGAGACAGAGACAGAGACGGAGACAGAGACAGAGACAGAGACAGAGACAGCGACAGCGACAGAGACAGGGACAGAGAGAGAGACAGAGACAGAGACTGAGACAGAGACAGAGACAGAGACAGAGATAGCGAGAGAGACAGAGATAGAGACAGAGACAGAGACAGAGGCAGCGACAGAGACAGAGACAGAGACAGAGACAGAGACAGAGACAGAGACAGCGACAGCGACAGAGTCAGAGACAGAGAGAGAGACAGAGATAGAGACAGAGACAGAGACAGAGACAGAGACAGAGACAGAGACAGAGACAGAGACAGAGACAGAGACAGAGACAGAGACAGAGACAGAGACAGAGACAGAGACAGAGACAGATACAGAGACAGAGACAGAGACAGAGACAGAGACAGAGACGGTGTGAGAGACAGAGATAGAGACATAGACAGAGACAGAGACAGAGACAGAGAGGTCGAGAGAGACAGAGATAGAGACGGAGACAGTGACAGAGACAGAGGCAGAGGCAGAGACTGCGACAGAGACAGTGACGGCGAGAGAGACAGAGATAGAGACAGAGACAGAGACAGAGACAGAGACAGAGACGGAGACAGAGACAGAGACAGAGACAGAGACAGAGACAGCGACAGCGACAGAGACAGGGACAGATAGAGAGACAGACACAGAGACTGAGACAGAGACAGAGACAGAGATAGCGAGAGAGACAGATATAGAGACAGAGACAGAGATTGAGACAGAGACAGAGACAGACAGAGACAGAGACAGAGACAGAGACAGAGACAGAGACAGAGACAGAGACAGAGACAGAGACCGAGACAGAGACAGAGATAGAGACGGAGACGGAGACAGAGACAGAGACAGAGACAGAGACAGAGACAGAGACGGAGACAGAGACAGAGACAGAGACAGAGACAGAGACGGAGACAGAGACAGAGACAGAGACAGAGACAGAGACGGAGACGGAGACAGAGACAGAGACGGAGACAGAGACGGAGACAGAGACAGAGACAGAGACAGAGACAGAGACAGAGACAGAGACAGACACAGAGACAGAGACAGAGACAGAGACAGAGACAGATACAGATACAGAGACAGAGACAGAGACAGAGACAGAGACAGAGACAGAGACAGAGACAGAGAAAGAGACAGAGACAGAGACAGAGACAGAGACAGAGGTAGCGACAGAGACAGAGACAGAGACAGAGACAGAGACAGAGACAGAGACAGAGACAGAGACAGAGACGGAGACGGAGACAGAGACAGAGACAGAGACAGAGACAGAGACAGAGACAGAGACAGAGACAGAGACAGAGACAGAGACAGAGACAGAGACAGAGACAGAGACAGAGACAGAGACAGAGACAGAGACAGAGACAGAGACAGAGACAGAGACAGAGACAGAGACAGAGACAGAGACCGAGACAGAGGCAGAGGCAGAGGCAGAGGCAGAGACTGCGACAGAGACAGTGACGGCGAGAGAGACAGAAACAGAGACAGAAACAGAGACAGACATAGAGACAGAGACAGAGGCAGAGACATAGACAGAGACAGAGACTGCGACAGAGACAGAGACCGCGAGAGAGACAGAGATAGAGACGGAGACAGAGACAGAGACAGAGAGAGAGACAGAGACAGAGACAGAGACGGAGACAGAGACAGAGACAGAGACAGAGACAGCGACAGCGACAGAGACAGGGACAGAGAGAGAGACAGAGACAGAGACTGAGACAGAGACAGAGACAGAGATAGCGAGAGAGACAGAGATAGAGAGAGAGACAGAGATTGAGACAGAGACAGAGACAGACAGAGACAGAGACAGAGACAGAGACAGAGACAGAGACAGAGACAGAGACAGAGACAGAGACAGAGACAGAGACAGAGACAGAGACAGAGACAGAGACAGAGACAGAGACAGAGACAGAGACAGAGACAGAGACAGAGACAGAGACAGAGACAGAGACAGAGACAGAGACAGAGACAGAGACAGAGACAGAGACAAAGACAGAGACAGAGACAGACACAGATACAGAGACAGAGACGGAGACAGAAGCAGAGACAGAGACAGAGACAGAGACGGAGGCAGAGACAGAGACAGAGACAGAGACAGAGACAGAGACAGAGGCAGAGACAGAGACAGAGACAGAGACGGAGGCAGAGACAGAGACAGAGACAGAGACAGAGACAGCGGCAGAGGCAGAGAGGTCGAGAGAGACAGAGATAGAGACGGAGACAGAGACAGAGACAGAGACGGCGAGAGAGACAGAGACAGAGACAGAGACAGATACAGAGACAGAGACAGAGACAGAGACAGAGACAGAGACAGAGACAGAGACAGAGACAGAGACGGAGACAGAGACAGCGAGCGAGACAGAGACAGAGACAGCGACAGAGACAGGGACAGAGGGAGAGACAGAGACGGAGACTGAGACAGAGACAGAGACAGAGAGAGAGACAGAGACAGAGACAGAGACAGAGACAGAGACAGAGAAAGAGACAGAGACAGACATAGAGACTGAGACAAAGGGCAGGGACAGAGGCAGAGACAGAGACAGATACAGAGACAGAGACTGAGACAGAGACAGAGACAGAGACAGAGACAGAGACAGAGACAGAGACAGAGACAGAGACAGAGACAGAGACAGAGACAGAGACAGAGACAGAGACAGAGACAGAGACTCCGACAGAGACAGAGACAGCGAGAGAGACAGAGATAGAGACAGAGACAGAGACAGAGACAGGGACAGAGACAGAGACAGAGACAGAAACAGAGACAGAAACAGAGACAGACATAGAGACAGAGGCAGTGGCAGGGACAGAGGCAGAGACAGAGACAGAGACAGAGACAGAGACAGAAACAGAGACAGAGACAGCGACAGCGACAGAGTCAGGGACAGAGAGAGAGACAGAGATAGAGACAGAGACAGAGACAGAGACAGAGACAGAGACAGAGACAGAGACAGAGACAGAGACAGAGACAGAGACAGAGACAGAGACAGAGACAGAGACAGAGACAGAGATAGAGACAGATACAGAGACAGAGACAGATACAGAGACAGAGACAGAGACGGAGACAGAGACAGAGACAGAGACAGAGACAGCGACAGCGACAGAGACAGGGACAGAGAGAGAGACAGAGACAGAGACTGAGACAGAGACAGAGACAGAGACAGAGATAGCGAGAGAGACAGAGATAGAGACAGAGACAGAGATTGAGACAGAGACAGAGACAGACAGAGACAGAGACAGAGACAGAGACAGAGACAGAGACGGTGTGAGAGACAGAGATAGAGACATAGACAGAGACAGAGACAGAGACAGAGAGGTCGAGAGAGACAGAGATAGAGACGGAGACAGAGACAGAGACAGAGGCAGAGGCAGAGACTGCGACAGAGACAGTGACGGCGAGAGAGACAGAGATAGAGACAGAGACAGAGACAGAGACAGAGACAGAGACAGAGACAGAGACGGAGACAGAGACAGAGACAGAGACAGAGACAGAGACAGAGACAGCGACAGCGACAGAGACAGGGACAGAGAGAGAGACAGAGACAGAGACTGAGACAGAGACAGAGACAGAGATAGCGAGAGAGACAGAGATAGAGACAGAGACAGAGATTGATACAGAGACAGAGACAGACAGAGACAGAGACAGAGACAGAGACAGAGACAGAGACAGAGACAGAGACAGAGACAGAGACAGAGACAGAGACAGAGACAGGGACAGAGACAGAGACAGAGACAGCGAGGGAGACAGAGATAGAGACAGAGACAGAGACAGAGACAGAGACTGCGACAGAGACAGAGACCGCGAGAGAGACAGAGATAGAGACAGATACAGAGACAGAGACTGAGACAGCGAGAGAGACAGAGACAGAGACAGAGACAGAGACAGAGACAGAGACAGAGACAAAGACAGAGGCAGAGACAGAGACGGCGAGAGAGACAGAGATAGAGACAGAGACAGAGACAGAGGCAGATACAGAGACAGAGACAGAGACAGAGACAGAGACAGAGACAGAGACAGAGACAGAGACAGAGACAGATACAGAGGCAGAGGCAGAGGCAGAGACTGCGACTGAGACAGTGACGGCGAGAGAGACAGAGATAGAGACAGAGACAGAGACAGAGACAGAGACGGAGACAGAGACAGCGAGCGAGACAGAGACAGAGACAGCGACGGAGACAGGGACAGAGAGAGAGACAGAGACGGAGACTGAGACAGAGACAGAGATAGCGAGAGAGACAGAGATAGAGACAGAGACAGAGGCAGAGACAGAGGCAGAGACAGAGGCAGAGACAGAGACAGAGACAGAGACGGAGGCAGAGGCAGAGACAGAGACAGAGACAGAGACAGCGGCAGAGGCAGAGAGGTCGAGAGAGACAGAGATAGAGACGGAGACAGAGACAGAGACAGAGACGGCGAGAGAGACAGAGACAGAGACAGAGACAGATACAGAGACAGAGACAGAGACAGAGGCAGGGACAGAGGCAGAGACAGAGACAGAGACAGAGACAGCGACAGAGACAGAGATCGCGAGAGAGACAGAGATAGAGACAGAGACAGAGACAGAGACAGCGAGAGAGACAGAGATAGAGACAGCGACAGAGACAGAGACAGAGACAGAGACAGAGACTGCGACAGAGACAGAGACCGCGAGAGAGACAGAGATAGAGACAGAGACAGAGACAGAGACTGAGACAGCGAGAGAGACAGAGACAGAGACAGAGACAGAGACAGAGACAGAGACAAAGACAGGGGCAGAGACAGCGACGGCGAGAGAGACAGAGATAAAGACAGAGACAGAGACAGAGACAGAGACAGAGACAGAGACAGAGACGGAGACAGAGACAGAGACAGAGACAGAGACAGAGACAGCGACAGCGACAGAGACAGGGACAGAGAGAGAGACAGAGACAGAGACTGAGACAGAGACAGAGACAGAGATAGCGAGAGAGACAGAGATAGAGACAGAGACAGAGACAGAGACAGACAGAGACAGAGAAAGAGACAGAGACAGAGACAGAGACAGAGACAGAGACAGAGACAGAGACAGAGACAGAGACAGAGACAGGGACAGAGACAGAGACAGAGACAGCGAGGGAGACAGAGATAGAGACAGAGACAGAGACAGAGACAGAGACAGAGACTGCGACAGAGACAGAGACCGCGAGAGAGACAGAGATAGAGACAGATACAGAGACAGAGACTGAGACAGCGAGAGAGACAGAGACAGAGACAGAGACAGAGACAGAGACAGAGACAGAGACAGAGACAGAGACAAAGACAGAGGCAGAGACAGAGACGGCGAGAGAGACAGAGATAGAGACAGAGACAGAGACAGAGACAGAGATAGAGACAGAGACAGAGACAGATACAGATACAGAGACAGAGACAGAGACAGAAGCAGAGACAGAGACAGAGACAGAGACGGAGGCAGAGACAGAGACAGAGACAGAGACAGAGACAGATACAGATACAGAGACAGAGACAGATACAGAGACAGAGACAGATGCAGAGACAGACACAGAGACAGAGACAGATACAGAGACAGAGACAGAGACAGAGACAGAGACAGAGACAGAGACAGAGACAGAGACAGAGGCAGAGGCAAAGGCAGAGGCAGAGACTGCGACAGAGACAGTGACGGCGAGAGAGACGGAGATAGAGACAGAGACAGAGACAGAGACAGAGACAGAGACGGAGACAGAGTCAGAGACGGAGACAGAGACAGAGACAGCGACAGCGACAGAGACAGGGACAGAGAGAGAGACAGACACAGAGACTGAGACAGAGACAGAGACAGAGACAGCGAGAGAGACAGATATAGAGACAGAGACAGAGATTGAGACAGAGACAGAGACAGACAGAGACAGAGACAGAGACAGAGACAGAGACAGAGACAGAGACAGAGACAGAGACAGAGACAGAGACCGAGACAGAGACAGAGATAGAGACGGAGACGGAGACAGAGACAGAGACAGAGACAGAGACAGAGACAGAGACAGAGACGGAGACAGAGACAGAGACAGAGACAGAGACAGAGGCAGAGACGGAGACAGAGACAGAGACAGAGACAGACACAGAGACAGAGACAGAGACGGAGACGGAGACAGAGACAGAGACAGAGACAGAGACAGAGACGGAGACAGAGACAGAGACAGAGACAGAGACAGAGACAGAGACAGAGACAGAGACAGAGACAGACATAGAGACAGAGACAAAGGGCAGGGACAGAGGCAGAGACAGAGACAGATACAGAGACAGAGACTGAGACAGAGACAGAGACAGAGACAGAGACAGAGACAGAGACAGAGACAGAGACAGAGACAGAGACAGAGACAGAGACTCCGACAGAGACAGAGACAGCGAGAGAGACAGAGATAGAGACAGAGACAGAGACAGAGACAGGGACAGAGACAGAGACAGAGACAGAGACAGAGACAGAGACAGAAACAGAGACAGAAACAGAGACAGAGACAGAAACAGAGACAGATACAGAGGCAGAGGCAGAGGCAGAGACTGCGACTGAGACAGTGACGGCGAGAGAGACAGAGATAGAGACAGCGACAGAGACAGAGACAGAGACGGAGACAGAGACAGACATAGAGACAGAGACAGCGGCAGGGACAGAGGCAGAGACAGAGACAGAGACAGAGACTGCGACAGAGACAGAGACCGCGAGAGAGACAGAGATAGAGACAGCGACAGAGACAGAGACAGAGACAGCGAGAGAGACAGAGATAGAGGCAGAGACAGAGACAG
This sequence comes from Megachile rotundata, assembly GCF_050947335.1. NCBI lineage: Eukaryota > Metazoa > Arthropoda > Insecta > Hymenoptera > Megachilidae > Megachile > Megachile rotundata. Next base: position 2,547,407 of record NC_134985.1, on the reverse strand, counting down.
AGTCAGAGATAGAGGCAGCGGCAGAGGCAGAGACTGCGACAGAGACAGTGACGGCGAGAGAGACAGAGATAGAGACAGCGACAGAGACAGAGACAGAGACGGAGACAGAGACAGAGACCGAGATAGAGACAGAGACAGAGACAGAGGCAGACGCAGAGGCAGAGGCAGAGGCAGAGACTGCGACAGAGACAGTGACGGCGAGAGAGACAGAAACAGAGACAGAAACAGAGACAGACATAGAGACAGAGACAGCGGCAGGGACAGAGGCAGAGACAGAGACAGAGACAGAGACTGCGACAGAGACAGAGACCGCGAGAGAGACAGAGATAGAGACAGCGACAGAGACAGAGACAGAGACAGCGAGAGAGACAGAGATAGAGGCAGAGACAGAGACAGAGACAGAGACAGAGACAGAGACAGAGACTGCGACAGAGACAGAGACCGCGAGAGAGACAGAGATAGAGACAGAGACAGAGACAGAGACTGAGACAGCGAGAGAGACAGAGACAGAGACAGAGGCAGAGACAGAGACAGAGACAGAGACGGAGGCAGAGACAAGGACAGAGACAGAGACAGAGACAGAGGCAGTGACAGAGACAGAGACAGAGACAGAGACGGCGCGAGAGACAGAGATAGAGACAGAGACAGAGACAGAGACAGATACGGCGAGAGAGACAGAGATAGAGACAGAGACAGTGACAGAGACGGAGAGGGAGACAGAGACCGAGACAGAGACAGAGACAGAGACAGAGACAGAGACAGAGACAGAGACAGAGACAGAGACAGAGACAGAGACAGAGACAGAGACAGAGACAGAGACAGAGACAGAGACAGAGACAGAGACAGAGACAGGAACAGAGACAGAGACAGCGACAGAGACAGAGACAGAGACAGAGACAGAGACGGCGCGAGAGACAGAGATAGAGACAGAGACAGAGACAGAGACAGATACGGCGAGAGAGACAGAGATAGAGACAGAGACAGAGACAGAGACAGAGACAGAGACGGCGTGAGAGACAGAGATAGAGACAGAGACAGAGACAGAGACGGAGACAGAGACAGAGACGGAGACAGAGACAGAGACAGAGAAAGAGACAGAGACAGAGACAGCGACAGAGATAGAGACAGAGACAGAGACAGAGACAGAGACAGAGACAGAGACAGAGACAGAGACAGAGACAGAGACAGAGACGGAGACAGAGACAGAGACGGAGACAGAGACAGAGACAGAGAAAGAGACAGAGACAGAGACAGCGACAGAGACAGAGACAGAGATAGCGAGAGAGACAGAGACAGAGATTGAGACAGAGACAGAGATTGAGACAGAGACAGAGACAGACAGAGACAGAGACAGAGACAGAGACAGAGACAGAAACAGAGACAGAAACAGAGACAGACATAGAGACAGAGACAGTAGCAGGGATAGAGGCAGAGACAGAGACAGAGACAGAGACTGCAACAGAGACAGAGACAGCGAGAGAGACAGAGACAGAGATAGAGACAGAGACAGAGACAGAGACAGATACGGCGAGAGAGACAGAGATAGAGACAGAGACAGTGACAGAGACGGAGAGGGAGCAGAGACCGAGACAGAGACAGAGACAGAGAGAGAGAGACAGAGACAGAGACAGAGACAGAGACAGAGACAGAGACAGAGACAGAGAGAGAGACAGAGACAGAGACAGAGACAGAGACAGAGACAGAGACAGGAACAGAGACAGAGACAGCGACAGAGACAGAGACAGAGACAGAGACAGAGACGGCGCGAGAGACAGAGATAGAGACAGAGACAGAGACAGAGACAGATACGGCGAGAGAGACAGAGATAGAGACAGAGACAGTGACAGAGACGGAGACGGAGACAGAGACCGAGACAGAGACAGAGACAGAGACAGAGACAGAGACAGAGACAGAGACAGAGACAGAGACAGAGACAGAGACAGAGACAGAGACAGAGACAGAGACAGAGACAGAGACAGAGACAGAGACAGAGACAGAGACAGAGACAGAGACAGAGACAGAGACAGAGACAGAGACAGAGACAGAAACAGAGACAGAGACAGCGACAGAGACAGAGACAGAGACAGAGAGAGAGACAGAGACGGCGTGAGAGACAGAGATAGAGACAGAGACAGAGACAGAGACGGAGACAGAGACAGAGACGGAGACAGAGACAGAGACAGAGAAAGAGACAGAGACAGAGACAGCGACAGAGACAGAGACAGAGACAGAGACAGAGACAGAGACAGAGACAGAGACAGAGACAGAGACAGCGGCAGAGGCAGAGAGGTCGAGAGAGACAGAGATAGAGACGGAGACAGAGACAGAGACAGAGACGGCGAGAGAGACAGAGACAGAGACAGAGACAGATACAGAGACAGAGACAGAGACAGAGGCAGATACAGAGACAGAGACAGAGACAGAGACAGAGACGGAGACAGAGACAGAGACAGAGACAGACACAGAGACAGAGACAGAGACAGAGACGGAGACGGAGACAGAGACAGAGACAGAGACGGAGACAGAGACGGAGACAGAGACAGAGACAGAGACAGAGACAGAGACAGAGACAGAGACAGACACAGAGACAGAGACAGAGACAGAGACAGAGACAGATACAGATACAGAGACAGAGACAGAGACAGAGACAGAGACAGAGACAGAGACAGAGACAGAGAAAGAGACAGAGACAGAGACAGAGACAGAGGCAGCGACAGAGACAGAGACAGAGACAGAGACAGAGACAGAGACAGAGACAGCGACAGCGACAGAGTCAGGGACAGAGAGAGAGACAGAGATAGAGACAGAGACAGAGACAGAGACAGAGACAGAGACAGAGACAGAGACAGAGACAGAGACAGAGACAGAGACAGAGACAGAGACAGAGACAGAGACAGAGACAGAGACAGATACAGAGACAGAGACAGATACAGAGACAGAGACAGAGGCGGAGACAGAGACAGAGACAGAGACAGAGACAGCGACAGCGACAGAGACAGGGACAGAGAGAGAGACAGAGACAGAGACTGAGACAGAGACAGAGACAGAGACAGAGATAGCGAGAGAGACAGAGATAGAGACAGAGACAGAGATTGAGACAGAGACAGAGACAGACAGAGACAGAGACAGAGACAGAGACAGAGACAGAGACGGTGTGAGAGACAGAGATAGAGACATAGACAGAGACAGAGACAGAGACAGAGAGGTCGAGAGAGACAGAGATAGAGACGGAGACAGAGACAGAGACAGAGGCAGAGGCAGAGACTGCGACAGAGACATTGACGGCGAGAGAGACAGAGATAGAGACAGAGACAGAGACAGAGACAGAGACAGAGACGGAGACAGAGACAGAGACAGAGACAGAGACAGAGACAGCGACAGCGACAGAGACAGGGACAGATAGAGAGACAGACACAGAGACTGAGACAGAGACAGAGACAGAGATAGCGAGAGAGACAGATATAGAGACAGAGACAGAGATTGAGACAGAGACAGAGACAGACAGAGACAGAGACAGAGACAGAGACAGAGACAGAGACAGAGACAGAGACAGAGACAGAGACAGAGACAGAGACCGAGACAGAGACAGAGATAGAGACGGAGACGGAGACAGAGACAGAGACAGAGACAGAGACAGAGACAGAGACGGAGACAGAGACAGAGACAGAGACAGAGACAGAGACGGAGACAGAGACAGAGACAGAGACAGAGACAGAGACGGAGACGGAGACAGAGACAGAGACAGAGACGGAGACAGAGACGGAGACAGAGACAGAGACAGAGACAGAGACAGAGACAGAGACCGCGAGAGAGACAGAGATAGAGACGGAGACAGAGACAGAGACAGAGAGAGGGACAGAGACAGAGACAGAGACGGAGACAGAGACAGAGACAGAGACAGAGACAGCGACAGCGACAGAGACAGGGACAGAGAGAGAGACAGAGACAGAGACTGAGACAGAGACAGAGACAGAGATAGCGAGAGAGACAGAGATAGAGAGAGAGACAGAGATTGAGACAGAGACAGAGACAGACAGAGACAGAGACAGAGACAGAGACAGAGACAGAGACAGAGACAGAGACAGAGACAGAGACCGCGAGAGAGACAGAGATAGAGACAGATACAGAGACAGAGACTGAGACAGCGAGAGAGACAGAGACAGAGACAGAGACAGAGACAGAGACAGAGACAGAGACAGAGACAGAGACAAAGACAGAGGCAGAGACAGAGACGGCGAGAGAGACAGAGATAGAGACAGAGACAGAGACAGAGACAGAGATAGAGACAGAGACAGAGACAGACACAGATACAGAGACAGAGACAGAGACAGAAGCAGAGACAGAGACAGAGACAGAGACGGAGGCAGAGACAGAGACAGAGACAGAGACAGAGACAGATACAGATACAGAGACAGAGACAGATACAGAGACAGAGACAGATGCAGAGACAGACACAGAGACAGAGACAGATACAGAGACAGAGACAGAGACAGAGACAGAGACAGAGACAGAGACAGAGACAGAGACAGAGACAGAGGCAGAGGCAAAGGCAGAGGCAGAGACTGCGACAGAGACAGTGACGGCGAGAGAGACGGAGATAGAGACAGAGACAGAGACAGAGACAGAGACAGAGACGGAGACAGAGTCAGAGACGGAGACAGAGACAGAGACAGCGACAGCGACAGAGACAGGGACAGAGAGAGAGACAGACACAGAGACTGAGACAGAGACAGAGACAGAGACAGCGAGAGAGACAGATATAGAGACAGAGACAGAGATTGAGACAGAGACAGAGACAGACAGAGACAGAGACAGAGACAGAGACAGAGACAGAGACAGAGACAGAGACAGAGACCGAGACAGAGACAGAGATAGAGACGGAGACGGAGACAGAGACAGAGACAGAGACAGAGACAGAGACAGAGACAGAGACAGAGACGGAGACAGAGACAGAGACAGAGACAGAGACAGAGGCAGAGACGGAGACAGAGACAGAGACAGAGACAGACACAGAGACAGAGACAGAGACGGAGACGGAGACAGAGACAGAGACAGAGACAGAGACAGAGACGGAGACAGAGACAGAGACAGAGACAGAGACAGAGACAGAGACAGAGACAGAGACAGACATAGAGACAGAGACAAAGGGCAGGGACAGAGGCAGAGACAGAGACAGATACAGAGACAGAGACTGAGACAGAGACAGAGACAGAGACAGAGACAGAGACAGAGACAGAGACAGAGACAGAGACAGAGACAGAGACAGAGACTCCGACAGAGACAGAGACAGCGAGAGAGACAGAGATAGAGACAGAGACAGAGACAGAGACAGGGACAGAGACAGAGACAGAGACAGAGACAGAGACAGAGACAGAAACAGAGACAGAAACAGAGACAGAGACAGAAACAGAGACAGATACAGAGGCAGAGGCAGAGGCAGAGACTGCGACTGAGACAGTGACGGCGAGAGAGACAGAGATAGAGACAGCGACAGAGACAGAGACAGAGACGGAGACAGAGACAGACATAGAGACAGAGACAGCGGCAGGGACAGAGGCAGAGACAGAGACAGAGACAGAGACTGCGACAGAGACAGAGACCGCGAGAGAGACAGAGATAGAGACAGCGACAGAGACAGAGACAGAGACAGCGAGAGAGACAGAGATAGAGGCAGAGACAGAGACAGAGTCAGAGATAGAGGCAGCGGCAGAGGCAGAGACTGCGACAGAGACAGTGACGGCGAGAGAGACAGAGATAGAGACAGCGACAGAGACAGAGACAGAGACGGAGACAGAGACAGAGACCGAGATAGAGACAGAGACAGAGACAGAGGCAGACGCAGAGGCAGAGGCAGAGGCAGAGACTGCGACAGAGACAGTGACGGCGAGAGAGACAGAAACAGAGACAGAAACAGAGACAGACATAGAGACAGAGACAGCGGCAGGGACAGAGGCAGAGACAGAGACAGAGACAGAGACTGCGACAGAGACAGAGACCGCGAGAGAGACAGAGATAGAGACAGCGACAGAGACAGAGACAGAGACAGCGAGAGAGACAGAGATAGAGGCAGAGACAGAGACAGAGACAGAGACAGAGACAGAGACAGAGACTGCGACAGAGACAGAGACCGCGAGAGAGACAGAGATAGAGACAGAGACAGAGACAGAGACTGAGACAGCGAGAGAGACAGAGACAGAGACAGAGGCAGAGACAGAGACAGAGACAGAGACGGAGGCAGAGACAAGGACAGAGACAGAGACAGAGACAGAGGCAGTGACAGAGACAGAGACAGAGACAGAGACGGCGCGAGAGACAGAGATAGAGACAGAGACAGAGACAGAGACAGATACGGCGAGAGAGACAGAGATAGAGACAGAGACAGTGACAGAGACGGAGAGGGAGACAGAGACCGAGACAGAGACAGAGACAGAGACAGAGACAGAGACAGAGACAGAGACAGAGACAGAGACAGAGACAGAGACAGAGACAGAGACAGAGACAGAGACAGAGACAGAGACAGAGACAGAGACAGAGACAGAGACAGAGACAGAGACAGGAACAGAGACAGAGACAGCGACAGAGACAGAGACAGAGACAGAGACAGAGACGGCGCGAGAGACAGAGATAGAGACAGAGACAGAGACAGAGACAGATACGGCGAGAGAGACAGAGATAGAGACAGAGACAGTGACAGAGACGGAGACGGAGACAGAGACCGAGACAGAGACAGAGACAGAGACAGAGACAGAGACAGAGAGAGAGACAGAGACAGAGACAGAGACAGAGACAGAGACAGAGACAGAGACAGAGACAGAGACAGAGACAGAGACAGAGACAGAGACAGAGACAGAAACAGAGACAGAGACAGCGACAGAGACAGAGACAGAGACAGAGACAGAGACAGAGACGGCGTGAGAGACAGAGATAGAGACAGAGACAGAGACAGAGACGGAGACAGAGACAGAGACGGAGACAGAGACAGAGACAGAGAAAGAGACAGAGACAGAGACAGCGACAGAGATAGAGACAGAGACAGAGACAGAGACAGAGACAGAGACAGAGACAGAGACGGAGACAGAGACAGAGACGGAGACAGAGACAGAGACAGAGAAAGAGACAGAGACAGAGACAGCGACAGAGACAGAGACAGAGATAGCGAGAGAGACAGAGACAGAGATTGAGACAGAGACAGAGATTGAGACAGAGACAGAGACAGACAGAGACAGAGACAGAGACAGAGACAGAGACAGAAACAGAGACAGAAACAGAGACAGACATAGAGACAGAGACAGTAGCAGGGATAGAGGCAGAGACAGAGACAGAGACAGAGACTGCAACAGAGACAGAGACAGCGAGAGAGACAGAGACAGAGATAGAGACAGAGACAGAGACAGAGACAGATACGGCGAGAGAGACAGAGATAGAGACAGAGACAGTGACAGAGACGGAGAGGGAGCAGAGACCGAGACAGAGACAGAGACAGAGAGAGAGACAGAGACAGAGACAGAGACAGAGACAGAGACAGAGACAGAGACAGAGAGAGAGACAGAGACAGAGACAGAGACAGAGACAGAGACAGAGACAGGAACAGAGACAGAGACAGCGACAGAGACAGAGACAGAGACAGAGACAGAGACGGCGCGAGAGACAGAGATAGAGACAGAGACAGAGACAGAGACAGATACGGCGAGAGAGACAGAGATAGAGACAGAGACAGTGACAGAGACGGAGACGGAGACAGAGACCGAGACAGAGACAGAGACAGAGACAGAGACAGAGACAGAGACAGAGACAGAGACAGAGACAGAGACAGAGACAGAGACAGAGACAGAGACAGAGACAGAGACAGAGACAGAGACAGAGACAGAGACAGAGACAGAGACAGAGACAGAGACAGAGACAGAGACAGAGACAGAGACAGAGACAGAAACAGAGACAGAGACAGCGACAGAGACAGAGACAGAGAGAGAGACAGAGACGGCGTGAGAGACAGAGATAGAGACAGAGACAGAGACAGAGACGGAGACAGAGACAGAGACGGAGACAGGGACAGAGACAGAGAAAGAGACAGAGACAGAGACAGCGACAGAGACAGAGACAGAGACAGAGACAGAGACAGAGACAGAGACAGAGACAGAGACAGAGACAGCGGCAGAGGCAGAGAGGTCGAGAGAGACAGAGATAGAGACGGAGACAGAGACAGAGACAGAGACGGCGAGAGAGACAGAGACAGAGACAGAGACAGATACAGAGACAGAGACAGAGACAGAGGCAGATACAGAGACAGAGACAGAGACAGAGACAGAGACGGAGACAGAGACAGAGACAGAGACAGACACAGAGACAGAGACAGAGACAGAGACGGAGACGGAGACAGAGACAGAGACAGAGACGGAGACAGAGACGGAGACAGAGACAGAGACAGAGACAGAGACAGAGACAGAGACAGAGACAGACACAGAGACAGAGACAGAGACAGAGACAGAGACAGAGACAGATACAGATACAGAGACAGAGACAGAGACAGAGACAGAGACAGAGACAGAGACAGAGACAGAGACAGAGAAAGAGACAGAGACAGAGACAGAGACAGAGACAGAGGCAGCGACAGAGACAGAGACAGAGACAGAGACAGAGACAGAGACAGAGACAGCGACAGCGACAGAGTCAGGGACAGAGAGAGAGACAGAGATAGAGACAGAGACAGAGACAGAGACAGAGACAGAGACAGAGACAGAGACAGAGACAGAGACAGAGACAGAGACAGAGACAGAGACAGAGACAGAGACAGATACAGAGACAGAGACAGATACAGAGACAGAGACAGAGGCGGAGACAGAGACAGAGACAGAGACAGAGACAGCGACAGCGACAGAGACAGGGACAGAGAGAGAGACAGAGACAGAGACTGAGACAGAGACAGAGACAGAGACAGAGATAGCGAGAGAGACAGAGATAGAGACAGAGACAGAGATTGAGACAGAGACAGAGACAGACAGAGACAGAGACAGAGACAGAGACAGAGACAGAGACGGTGTGAGAGACAGAGATAGAGACATAGACAGAGACAGAGACAGAGACAGAGACAGAGAGGTCGAGAGAGACAGAGATAGAGACGGAGACAGAGACAGAGACAGAGGCAGAGGCAGAGACTGCGACAGAGACAGTGACGGCGAGAGAGACAGAGATAGAGACAGAGACAGAGACAGAGACAGAGACGGAGACAGAGACAGAGACAGAGACAGAGACAGAGACAGCGACAGCGACAGAGACAGGGACAGATAGAGAGACAGACACAGAGACTGAGACAGAGACAGAGACAGAGATTACGAGAGAGACAGATATAGAGACAGAGACAGAGATTGAGACAGAGACAGAGACAGACAGAGACAGAGACAGAGACAGAGACAGAGATAGAGACAGAGACAGAGACAGAGACAGAGACCGAGACAGAGACAGAGATAGAGACGGAGACGGAGACAGAGACAGAGACAGAGACAGAGACAGAGACAGAGACGGAGACAGAGACAGAGACAGAGACAGAGACAGAGACGGAGACAGAGACAGAGACAGAGACAGAGACAGAGACGGAGACGGAGACAGAGACAGAGACAGAGACGGAGACAGAGACGGAGACAGAGACAGAGACAGAGACAGAGACAGAGACAGAGACCGCGAGAGAGACAGAGATAGAGACGGAGACAGAGACAGAGACAGAGAGAGGGACAGAGACAGAGACAGAGACGGAGACAGAGACAGAGACAGAGACAGAGACAGCGACAGCGACAGAGACAGGGACAGAGAGAGAGACAGAGACAGAGACTGAGACAGAGACAGAGACAGAGATAGCGAGAGAGACAGAGATAGAGAGAGAGACAGAGATTGAGACAGAGACAGAGACAGACAGAGACAGAGACAGAGACAGAGACAGAGACAGAGACAGAGACAGAGACAGAGACAGAGACAGAGACAGAGACAGAGACAGAGACAGAGACAGAGACAGAGACAGAGACAGAGACAGAGACAAAGACAGAGACAGAGACAGACACAGATACAGAGACAGAGACGGAGACAGAAGCAGAGACAGAGACAGAGACAGAGACGGAGGCAGAGACAGAGACAGAGACAGAGACAGAGACAGAGACAGAGGCAGAGACAGAGACAGAGACAGAGACGGAGGCAGAGACAGAGACAGAGACAGAGACAGAGACAGCGGCAGAGGCAGAGAGGTCGAGAGAGACAGAGACAGAGACAGAGACGGCGAGAGAGACAGAGACAGAGACAGAGACAGATACAGAGACAGAGACAGAGACAGAGACAGAGACAGAGACAGAGACAGAGACAGAGACAGAGACGGAGACAGAGACAGCGAGCGAGACAGAGACAGAGACAGCGACAGAGACAGGGACAGAGGGAGAGACAGAGACGGAGACTGAGACAGAGACAGAGACAGAGAGAGAGACAGAGACAGAGACAGAGACAGAGACAGAGACAGAGAAAGAGACAGAGACAGACATAGAGACTGAGACAAAGGGCAGGGACAGAGGCAGAGACAGAGACAGATACAGAGACAGAGACTGAGACAGAGACAGAGACAGAGACAGAGACAGAGACAGAGACAGAGACAGAGACAGAGACAGAGACAGAGACAGAGACAGAGACAGAGACAGAGACAGAGACAGAGACAGAGACTCCGACAGAGACAGAGACAGCGAGAGAGACAGAGATAGAGACAGAGACAGAGACAGAGACAGGGACAGAGACAGAGACAGAGACAGAAACAGAGACAGAAACAGAGACAGACATAGAGACAGAGGCAGTGGCAGGGACAGAGGCAGAGACAGAGACAGAGACAGAGACAGAGACAGAGACAGAGACAGAGACAGAGACAGCGACAGCGACAGAGTCAGGGACAGAGAGAGAGACAGAGATAGAGACAGAGACAGAGACTGAGACAGAGACAGAGACAGAGACAGAGACAGAGACAGAGACAGAGACAGAGACAGAGACAGAGACAGAGATAGAGACAGATACAGAGACAGAGACAGATACAGAGACAGAGACAGAGACGGAGACAGAGACAGAGACAGAGACAGAGACAGCGACAGCGACAGAGACAGGGACAGAGAGAGAGACAGAGACAGAGACTGAGACAGAGACAGAGACAGAGACAGAGATAGCGAGAGAGACAGAGATAGAGACAGAGACAGAGATTGAGACAGAGACAGAGACAGACAGAGACAGAGACAGAGACAGAGACAGAGACAGAGACGGTGTGAGAGACAGAGATAGAGACATAGACAGAGACAGAGACAGAGACAGAGAGGTCGAGAGAGACAGAGATAGAGACGGAGACAGAGACAGAGACAGAGGCAGAGGCAGAGACTGCGACAGAGACAGTGACGGCGAGAGAGACAGAGATAGAGACAGAGACAGAGACAGAGACAGAGACAGAGACAGAGACGGAGACAGAGACAGAGACAGAGACAGAGACAGAGACAGAGACAGCGACAGCGACAGAGACAGGGACAGAGAGAGAGACAGAGACAGAGACTGAGACAGAGACAGAGACAGAGATAGCGAGAGAGACAGAGATAGAGACAGAGACAGAGATTGATACAGAGACAGAGACAGACAGAGACAGAGACAGAGACAGAGACAGAGACAGAGACAGAGACAGAGACAGAGACAGAGACAGAGACAGAGACAGAGACAGAGACAGGGACAGAGACAGAGACAGAGACAGCGAGGGAGACAGAGATAGAGACAGAGACAGAGACAGAGACAGAGACTGCGACAGAGACAGAGACCGCGAGAGAGACAGAGATAGAGACAGAGACAGAGACAGAGACTGAGACAGCGAGAGAGACAGAGACAGAGACAGAGACAGAGACAGAGACAGAGACAGAGACAAAGACAGAGGCAGAGACAGAGACGGCGAGAGAGACAGAGATAGAGACAGAGACAGAGACAGAGGCAGATACAGAGACAGAGACAGAGACAGAGACAGAGACAGAGACAGAGACAGAGACAGAGACAGATACAGAGGCAGAGGCAGAGGCAGAGACTGCGACTGAGACAGTGACGGCGAGAGAGACAGAGATAGAGACAGAGACAGAGACAGAGACAGAGACGGAGACAGAGACAGCGAGCGAGACAGAGACAGAGACAGCGACAGAGACAGGGACAGAGAGAGAGACAGAGACGGAGACTGAGACAGAGACAGAGATAGCGAGAGAGACAGAGATAGAGACAGAGACAGAGGCAGAGACAGAGGCAGAGACAGAGGCAGAGACAGAGACAGAGACAGAGACGGAGGCAGAGGCAGAGACAGAGACAGAGACAGAGACAGCGGCAGAGGCAGAGAGGTCGAGAGAGACAGAGATAGAGACGGAGACAGAGACAGAGACAGAGACGGCGAGAGAGACAGAGATAGAGACAGAGACAGAGACAGAGACAGAGACAGAGACAGAGACTGCGACAGAGACAGAGACCGCGAGAGAGACAGAGATAGAGACAGAGACAGAGACAGAGACTGAGACAGCGAGAGAGACAGAGACAGAGACAGAGACAGAGACAGAGACAGAGACAAAGACAGGGGCAGAGACAGAGACGGCGAGAGAGACAGAGATAGAGACAGAGACAGAGACAGAGACAGAGACAGAGACAGAGACAGAGACAGAGACGGAGACAGAGACAGAGACAGAGACAGAGACAGAGACAGCGACAGCGACAGAGACAGGGACAGAGAGAGAGACAGAGACAGAGACTGAGACAGAGACAGAGACAGAGATAGCGAGAGAGACAGAGATAGAGACAGAGACAGAGACAGAGACAGACAGAGACAGAGAAAGAGACAGAGACAGAGACAGAGACAGAGACAGAGACAGAGACAGAGACAGAGACAGGGACAGAGACAGAGACAGAGACAGCGAGGGAGACAGAGATAGAGACAGAGACAGAGACAGAGACAGAGACAGAGACTGCGACAGAGACAGAGACCGCGAGAGAGACAGAGATAGAGACAGATACAGAGACAGAGACTGAGACAGCGAGAGAGACAGAGACAGAGACAGAGACAGAGACAGAGACAGAGACAGAGACAGAGACAAAGACAGAGGCAGAGACAGAGACGGCGAGAGAGACAGAGATAGAGACAGAGACAGAGACAGAGACAGAGATAGAGACAGACACAGAGACAGAGACAGAGACGGAGACGGAGACAGAGACAGAGACAGAGACAGAGACGGAGACAGAGTCAGAGACGGAGACAGAGACAGAGACAGCGACAGCGACAGGGACAGGGACAGAGAGAGAGACAGACACAGAGACTGAGACAGAGACAGAGACAGAGACAGCGAGAGAGACAGATATAGAGACAGAGACAGAGATTGAGACAGAGACAGAGACAGACAGAGACAGAGACAGAGACAGAGACAGAGACAGAGACAGAGACAGAGACAGAGACCGAGACAGAGACAGAGATAGAGACGGAGACGGAGACAGAGACAGAGACAGAGACAGAGACAGAGACAGGGACAGAGACGGAGACAAAGACAGAGACAGAGACAGAGACAGAGGCAGAGACGGAGACAGAGACAGAGACAGAGACAGACACAGAGACAGAGACAGAGACGGAGACGGAGACAGAGACAGAGACAGAGACAGAGACAGAGACAGAGACGGAGACAGAGACAGAGACAGAGACAGAGACAGAGACAGAGACAGAGACAGAGACAGACATAGAGACAGAGACAAAGGGCAGGGACAGAGGCAGAGACAGAGACAGATACAGAGACAGAGACTGAGACAGAGACAGAGACAGAGACAGAGACAGAGACAGAGACAGAGACAGAGACAGAGACAGAGACAGAGACTCCGACAGAGACAGAGACAGCGAGAGAGACAGAGATAGAGACAGAGACAGAGACAGAGACAGGGACAGAGACAGAGACAGAGACAGAGACAGAGACAGAGACAGAAACAGAGACAGAAACAGAGACAGAGACAGAAACAGAGACAGATACAGAGGCAGAGGCAGAGGCAGAGACTGCGACTGAGACAGTGACGGCGAGAGAGACAGAGATAGAGACAGCGACAGAGACAGAGACAGAGACGGAGACAGAGACAGACATAGAGACAGAGACAGCGGCAGGGACAGAGGCAGAGACAGAGACAGAGACAGAGACTGCGACAGAGACAGAGACCGCGAGAGAGACAGAGATAGAGACAGCGACAGAGACAGAGACAGAGACAGCGAGAGAGACAGAGATAGAGGCAGAGACAGAGACAGAGTCAGAGATAGAGGCAGCGGCAGAGGCAGAGACTGCGACAGAGACAGTGACGGCGAGAGAGACAGAGATAGAGACAGCGACAGAGACAGAGACAGAGACGGAGACAGAGACAGAGACCGAGATAGAGACAGAGACAGAGACAGAGGCAGACGCAGAGGCAGAGGCAGAGGCAGAGACTGCGACAGAGACAGTGACGGCGAGAGAGACAGAAACAGAGACAGAAACAGAGACAGACATAGAGACAGAGACAGCGGCAGGGACAGAGGCAGAGACAGAGACAGAGACAGAGACTGCGACAGAGACAGAGACCGCGAGAGAGACAGAGATAGAGACAGCGACAGAGACAGAGACAGAGACAGCGAGAGAGACAGAGATAGAGGCAGAGACAGAGACAGAGACAGAGACAGAGACAGAGACAGAGACTGCGACAGAGACAGAGACCGCGAGAGAGACAGAGATAGAGACAGAGACAGAGACAGAGACTGAGACAGCGAGAGAGACAGAGACAGAGACAGAGGCAGAGACAGAGACAGAGACAGAGACGGAGGCAGAGACAAGGACAGAGACAGAGACAGAGACAGAGGCAGTGACAGAGACAGAGACAGAGACAGAGACGGCGCGAGAGACAGAGATAGAGACAGAGACAGAGACAGAGACAGATACGGCGAGAGAGACAGAGATAGAGACAGAGACAGTGACAGAGACGGAGAGGGAGACAGAGACCGAGACAGAGACAGAGACAGAGACAGAGACAGAGACAGAGACAGAGACAGAGACAGAGACAGAGACAGAGACAGAGACAGAGACAGAGACAGAGACAGAGACAGAGACAGAGACAGAGACAGAGACAGAGACAGAGACAGAGACAGAGACAGAGACAGAGACAGAGACAGAAACAGAGACAGAGACAGCGACAGAGACAGAGACAGAGACAGAGACAGAGACAGAGACGGCGTGAGAGACAGAGATAGAGACAGAGACAGAGACAGAGACGGAGACAGAGACAGAGACGGAGACAGAGACAGAGACAGAGAAAGAGACAGAGACAGAGACAGCGACAGAGATAGAGACAGAGACAGAGACAGAGACAGAGACAGAGACAGAGACAGAGACAGAGACAGAGACAGAGACGGAGACAGAGACAGAGACGGAGACAGAGACAGAGACAGAGAAAGAGACAGAGACAGAGACAGCGACAGAGACAGAGACAGAGATAGCGAGAGAGACAGAGACAGAGATTGAGACAGAGACAGAGATTGAGACAGAGACAGAGACAGACAGAGACAGAGACAGAGACAGAGACAGAGACAGAAACAGAGACAGAAACAGAGACAGACATAGAGACAGAGACAGTGGCAGGGATAGAGGCAGAGACAGAGACAGAGACAGAGACTGCGACAGAGACAGAGACAGCGAGAGAGACAGAGACAGAGATAGAGACAGAGACAGAGACAGAGACAGATACGGCGAGAGAGACAGAGATAGAGACAGAGACAGTGACAGAGACGGAGAGGGAGCAGAGACCGAGACAGAGACAGAGACAGAGACAGAGACAGAGACAGAGACAGAGACAGAGACAGAGACAGAGACAGAGACAGAGAGAGAGACAGAGACAGAGACAGAGACAGAGACAGAGACAGAGACAGGAACAGAGACAGAGACAGCGACAGAGACAGAGACAGAGACAGAGACAGAGACGGCGCGAGAGACAGAGATAGAGACAGAGACAGAGACAGAGACAGATACGGCGAGAGAGACAGAGATAGAGACAGAGACAGTGACAGAGACGGAGACGGAGACAGAGACCGAGACAGAGACAGAGACAGAGACAGAGACAGAGACAGAGACAGAGACAGAAACAGAGACAGAGACAGCGACAGAGACAGAGACAGAGACAGAGACAGAGACAGAGAGGGCGTGAGAGACAGAGATAGAGACAGAGACAGAGACAGAGACGGAGACAGAGACAGAGACGGAGACAGAGACAGAGACAGAGAAAGAGACAGAGACAGAGACAGCGACAGAGACAGAGACAGAGACAGAGACAGAGACAGAGACAGAGACAGAGACAGAGACAGAGACGGAGACAGAGACAGAGACGGAGACAGAGACAGAGAAAGAGACAGAGACAGAGACAGAGACAGAGACAGAGACAGAGACAGAGACAGAGACAGAGACAGAGACAGAGACAGAGACAGAGACAGAGACAGAGACAGAGACAGAGACAGAGACAGAGACAGAGACAGAGACAGAGACAGAGACAGAAACAGAGACAGAGACAGCGACAGAGACAGAGACGGCGTGAGAGACAGAGATAGAGACAGAGACAGAGACAGAGACGGAGACAGAGACAGAGACGGAGACAGAGACAGAGACAGAGAAAGAGACAGAGACAGAGACAGCGACAGAGACAGAGACAGAGACAGAGACAGAGACAGAGACAGAGACAGAGACAGAGACAGAGACGGAGACAGAGACAGAGACGGAGACAGAGACAGAGAAAGAGACAGAGACAGAGACAGCGACAGAGACAGAGACAGAGATAGCGAGAGAGACAGAGACAGAGATTGAGACAGAGACAGAGATTGAGACAGAGACAGAGATTGAGACAGAGACAGAGACAGACAGAGACAGAGACAGAGACAGAGACAGAGACAGAAACAGAGACAGAAACAGAGACAGACATAGAGACAGAGACAGTGGCAGGGATAGAGGCAGAGACAGAGACAGAGACAGAGACTGCGACAGAGACAGAGACAGCGAGAGAGACAGAGACAGAGACAGAGACAGAGACAGAGACAGAGATAGAGACAGAGACAGAGACAGAGACAGAGACAGAGACAGAGACAGAGACAGAGACAGAGACAGAGACGGCGTGAGAGACAGAGATAGAGACAGAGACAGAGACAGAGACAGAGAGGTCGAGAGAGAGAGAGATAGAGACGGAGACAGAGACAGAGACAGAGGCAGAGGCAGAGACTGCGACAGAGACAGTGACGGCGAGAGAGACAGAGATAGAGACAGAGACTGAGACAGTGACAGAGACAGAGACGGAGACAGAGACAGAGAGCGAGACAGAGACAGAGACAGAGACAGAGACAGAGACAGAGACAGATACAGAGACAGAGACAGAGACAGAGACGGAGACAGAGACAGAGAAAGAGACAGAGACAGCGACAGAGACAGAGACAGCGAGAGAGACAGAGATAGAGACAGAGACGGAGACAGAGACCGCGAGAGAGACAGAGATAGAGACAGCGACAGAGACAGAGACAGAGACAGCGAGAGAGACAGAGATAGAGGCAGAGACAGAGACAGAGTCAGAGATAGAGGCAGCGGCAGAGGCAGAGACTGCGACAGAGACAGTGACGGCGAGAGAGACAGAGATAGAGACAGCGACAGAGACAGAGACAGAGACGGAGACAGAGACAGAGACCGAGATAGAGACAGAGACAGAGACAGTGGCAGACGCAGAGGCAGAGGCAGAGGCAGAGACTGCGACAGAGACAGTGACGGCGAGAGAGACAGAAACAGAGACAGAAACAGAGACAGACATAGAGACAGAGACAGCGGCAGGGACAGAGGCAGAGACAGAGACAGAGACAGAGACAGAGACAGAGACAGAGACAGAGACAGAGACAGACACAGAGGCAGAGGCAGAGGCAGAGACTGCGACAGAGACAGTGACGGCGAGAGAGACAGAAACAGAGACAGAAACAGAGACAGACATAGAGACAGAGACAGAGGCAGAGACATAGACAGAGACAGAGACTGCGACAGAGACAGAGACCGCGAGAGAGACAGAGATAGAGACGGAGACAGAGAGAGAGACAGAGAGAGAGACAGAGACAGAGGCAGAGACGGAGACAGAGACAGAGACAGAGACAGAGACAGAGACAGCGACAGCGACAGAGACAGGGACAGAGAGAGAGACAGAGACAGAGACTGAGACAGAGACAGAGACAGAGATAGCGAGAGAGACAGAGATAGAGAGAGAGACAGAGATTGAGACAGAGACAGAGACAGACAGAGACAGAGACAGAGACAGAGACAGAGACAGAGACAGAGACAGAGACAGAGACAGAGACAGAGACAAAGACAGAGACAGAGACAGACACAGACACAGATACAGAGACAGAGACAGAGACAGAAGCAGAGACAGAGACAGAGACAGAGACGGAGGCAGAGACAGAGACAGAGACAGAGACAGAGACAGAGACAGAGGCAGAGGCAGAGACAGAGACAGAGACAGAGACGGAGGCAGAGACAGAGACAGAGACAGAGACAGAGACAGCGCCAGGGGCAGAGAGGTCGAGAGAGACAGAGATAGAGACGGAGACAGAGACAGAGACAGAGACGGCGAGAGAGACAGAGACAGAGACAGAGACAGATACAGAGACAGAGACAGAGACAGAGACAGAGACAGAGGCAGATACAGAGACAGAGACAGAGACAGACACAGAGACAGAGACAGATACAGAGGCAGAGGCAGAGGCAGAGACTGCGACTGAGACAGTGACGGCGAGAGAGACAGAGATAGAGACAGAGACAGAGACAGAGACAGAGACGGAGACAGAGACAGCGAGCGAGACAGAGACAGAGACAGCGACAGAGACAGGGACAGAGAGAGAGACAGAGACGGAGACTGAGACAGAGACAGAGATAGCGAGAGAGACAGAGATAGAGACAGAGACAGAGGCAGAGACAGAGGCAGAGACAGAGGCAGAGACAGAGACAGAGACGGAGGCAGAGGCAGAGACAGAGACAGAGACAGAGACAGCGGCAGAGGCAGAGAGGTCGAGAGAGACAGAGATAGAGACGGAGACAGAGACAGAGACAGAGACGGCGAGAGAGACAGAGACAGAGACAGAGACAGATACAGAGACAGAGACAGAGACAGAGGCAGGGACAGAGGCAGAGACAGAGACAGAGACAGAGACAGCGACAGAGACAGAGACCGCGAGAGAGACAGAGATAGAGACAGAGACAGAGACAGAGACAGCGAGAGAGACAGAGATAGAGACAGAGACAGAGACAGAGACAGAGACAGAGACAGAGACTGCGACAGAGACAGAGACCGCGAGAGAGACAGAGATAGAGACAGAGACAGAGACAGAGACTGAGACAGCGAGAGAGACAGAGACAGAGACAGCGACAGAGACAGAGACAGAGACAAAGACAGAGGCAGAGACAGAGACGGCGAGAGAGACAGAGATAGAGACAGAGACATAGACAGAGACAGAGATAGAGACAGAGACAGAGACAGACACAGATACAGAGACAGAGACAGAGACAGAAGCAGAGACAGAGACAGAGACAGAGACGGAGGCAGAGACAGAGACAGAGACAGAGACAGAGACAGAGACAGAGACAGAGACAGAGACAGAGACAGATACAGATACAGAGACAGAGACAGATACAGAGACAGAGACAGATACAGAGACAGAGACAGATACAGAGACAGAGACAGATACAGAGACAGAGACAGAGACAGAGACAGAGACAGAGGCAGAGGCAGAGGCAGAGACTGCGACAGAGACAGTGACGGCGAGAGAGACAGAGATAGAGACAGAGACAGAGACAGAGACAGAGACAGAGACGGAGACAGAGACAGAGACAGAGACAGAGACAGAGACAGCGACAGCGACAGAGACAGGGACAGAGAGAGAGACAGAGACAGAGACTGAGACAGAGACAGAGACAGAGATAGCGAGAGAGACAGAGATAGAGACAGAGACAGAGATTGATACAGAGACAGAGACAGACAGAGACAGAGACAGAGACAGAGACAGAGACAGAGACAGAGACAGAGACAGAGACAGAGACAGGGACAGAGACAGAGACAGAGACAGCGAGGGAGACAGAGATAGAGACAGAGACAGAGACAGAGACTGAGACAGCGAGAGAGACAGAGACAGAGACAGAGACAGAGACAGAGACAGAAACAGAGACAGAAACAGAGACAGAGACAGAAACAGAGACAGATACAGAGGCAGAGGCAGAGGCAGAGACTGCGACTGAGACAGTGACGGCGAGAGAGACAGAGATAGAGACAGCGACAGAGACAGAGACAGAGACGGAGACAGAGACAGACATAGAGACAGAGACAGCGGCAGGGACAGAGGCAGAGACAGAGACAGAGACAGAGACTGCGACAGAGACAGAGACCGCGAGAGAGACAGAGATAGAGACAGCGACAGAGACAGAGACAGAGACAGCGAGAGAGACAGAGATAGAGGCAGAGACAGAGACAGAGTCAGAGATAGAGGCAGCGGCAGAGGCAGAGACTGCGACAGAGACAGTGACGGCGAGAGAGACAGAGATAGAGACAGCGACAGAGACAGAGACAGAGACGGAGACAGAGACAGAGACCGAGATAGAGACAGAGACAGAGACAGAGGCAGACGCAGAGGCAGAGGCAGAGGCAGAGACTGCGACAGAGACAGTGACGGCGAGAGAGACAGAAACAGAGACAGAAACAGAGACAGACATAGAGACAGAGACAGCGGCAGGGACAGAGGCAGAGACAGAGACAGAGACAGAGACTGCGACAGAGACAGAGACCGCGAGAGAGACAGAGATAGAGACAGCGACAGAGACAGAGACAGAGACAGCGAGAGAGACAGAGATAGAGGCAGAGACAGAGACAGAGACAGAGACAGAGACAGAGACAGAGACTGCGACAGAGACAGAGACCGCGAGAGAGACAGAGATAGAGACAGAGACAGAGACAGAGACTGAGACAGCGAGAGAGACAGAGACAGAGACAGAGGCAGAGACAGAGACAGAGACAGAGACGGGGGCAGAGACAAGGACAGAGACAGAGACAGAGACAGAGGCAGTGACAGAGACAGAGACAGAGACAGAGACGGCGCGAGAGACAGAGATAGAGACAGAGACAGAGACAGAGACAGATACGGCGAGAGAGACAGAGATAGAGACAGAGACAGTGACAGAGACGGAGAGGGAGACAGAGACCGAGACAGAGACAGAGACAGAGACAGAGACAGAGACAGAGACAGAGACAGAGACAGAGACAGAGACAGAGACAGAGACAGAGACAGAGACAGAGACAGAGACAGAGACAGAGACAGAGACAGAGACAGAGACAGAGACAGAGACAGAGACAGAGACAGAGACAGAAACAGAGACAGAGACAGCGACAGAGACAGAGACAGAGACAGAGACAGAGACAGAGACGGCGTGAGAGACAGAGATAGAGACAGAGACAGAGACAGAGACGGAGACAGAGACAGAGACGGAGACAGAGACAGAGACAGAGAAAGAGACAGAGACAGAGACAGCGACAGAGATAGAGACAGAGACAGAGACAGAGACAGAGACAGAGACAGAGACAGAGACAGAGACAGAGACAGAGACGGAGACAGAGACAGAGACGGAGACAGAGACAGAGACAGAGAAAGAGACAGAGACAGAGACAGCGACAGAGACAGAGACAGAGATAGCGAGAGAGACAGAGACAGAGATTGAGACAGAGACAGAGATTGAGACAGAGACAGAGACAGACAGAGACAGAGACAGAGACAGAGACAGAGACAGAAACAGAGACAGAAACAGAGACAGACATAGAGACAGAGACAGTGGCAGGGATAGAGGCAGAGACAGAGACAGAGACAGAGACTGCGACAGAGACAGAGACAGCGAGAGAGACAGAGACAGAGATAGAGACAGAGACAGAGACAGAGACAGATACGGCGAGAGAGACAGAGATAGAGACAGAGACAGTGACAGAGACGGAGAGGGAGCAGAGACCGAGACAGAGACAGAGACAGAGACAGAGACAGAGACAGAGACAGAGACAGAGACAGAGACAGAGACAGAGACAGAGAGAGAGACAGAGACAGAGACAGAGACAGAGACAGAGACAGAGACAGGAACAGAGACAGAGACAGCGACAGAGACAGAGACAGAGACAGAGACAGAGACGGCGCGAGAGACAGAGATAGAGACAGAGACAGAGACAGAGACAGATACGGCGAGAGAGACAGAGATAGAGACAGAGACAGTGACAGAGACGGAGACGGAGACAGAGACCGAGACAGAGACAGAGACAGAGACAGAGACAGAGACAGAGACAGAGACAGAAACAGAGACAGAGACAGCGACAGAGACAGAGACAGAGACAGAGACAGAGACAGAGAGGGCGTGAGAGACAGAGATAGAGACAGAGACAGAGACAGAGACGGAGACAGAGACAGAGACGGAGACAGAGACAGAGACAGAGAAAGAGACAGAGACAGAGACAGCGACAGAGACAGAGACAGAGACAGAGACAGAGACAGAGACAGAGACAGAGACAGAGACAGAGACAGAGACGGAGACAGAGACAGAGACGGAGACAGAGACAGAGAAAGAGACAGAGACAGAGACAGAGACAGAGACAGAGACAGAGACAGAGACAGAGACAGAGACAGAGACAGAGACAGAGACAGAGACAGAGACAGAGACAGAGACAGAGACAGAGACAGAGACAGAGACAGAGACAGAGACAGAGACAGAAACAGAGACAGAGACAGCGACAGAGACAGAGACGGCGTGAGAGACAGAGATAGAGACAGAGACAGAGACAGAGACGGAGACAGAGACAGAGACGGAGACAGAGACAGAGACAGAGAAAGAGACAGAGACAGAGACAGCGACAGAGACAGAGACAGAGACAGAGACAGAGACAGAGACAGAGACAGAGACAGAGACAGAGACGGAGACAGAGACAGAGACGGAGACAGAGACAGAGAAAGAGACAGAGACAGAGACAGCGACAGAGACAGAGACAGAGATAGCGAGAGAGACAGAGACAGAGATTGAGACAGAGACAGAGATTGAGACAGAGACAGAGATTGAGACAGAGACAGAGACAGACAGAGACAGAGACAGAGACAGAGACAGAGACAGAAACAGAGACAGAAACAGAGACAGACATAGAGACAGAGACAGTGGCAGGGATAGAGGCAGAGACAGAGACAGAGACAGAGACTGCGACAGAGACAGAGACAGCGAGAGAGACAGAGACAGAGACAGAGACAGAGACAGAGACAGAGATAGAGACAGAGACAGAGACAGAGACAGAGACAGAGACAGAGACAGAGACAGAGACAGAGACAGAGACGGCGTGAGAGACAGAGATAGAGACAGAGACAGAGACAGAGACAGAGAGGTCGAGAGAGAGAGAGATAGAGACGGAGACAGAGACAGAGACAGAGGCAGAGGCAGAGACTGCGACAGAGACAGTGACGGCGAGAGAGACAGAGATAGAGACAGAGACTGAGACAGTGACAGAGACAGAGACGGAGACAGAGACAGAGAGCGAGACAGAGACAGAGACAGAGACAGAGACAGAGACAGAGACAGATACAGAGACAGAGACAGAGACAGAGACGGAGACAGAGACAGAGAAAGAGACAGAGACAGCGACAGAGACAGAGACAGCGAGAGAGACAGAGATAGAGACAGAGACGGAGACAGAGACCGCGAGAGAGACAGAGATAGAGACAGCGACAGAGACAGAGACAGAGACAGCGAGAGAGACAGAGATAGAGGCAGAGACAGAGACAGAGTCAGAGATAGAGGCAGCGGCAGAGGCAGAGACTGCGACAGAGACAGTGACGGCGAGAGAGACAGAGATAGAGACAGCGACAGAGACAGAGACAGAGACGGAGACAGAGACAGAGACCGAGATAGAGACAGAGACAGAGACAGAGGCAGACGCAGAGGCAGAGGCAGAGGCAGAGACTGCGACAGAGACAGTGACGGCGAGAGAGACAGAAACAGAGACAGAAACAGAGACAGACATAGAGACAGAGACAGCGGCAGGGACAGAGGCAGAGACAGAGACAGAGACAGAGACAGAGACAGAGACAGAGACAGAGACAGAGACAGAGACAGACACAGAGGCAGAGGCAGAGGCAGAGACTGCGACAGAGACAGTGACGGCGAGAGAGACAGAAACAGAGACAGAAACAGAGACAGACATAGAGACAGAGACAGAGGCAGAGACATAGACAGAGACAGAGACTGCGACAGAGACAGAGACCGCGAGAGAGACAGAGATAGAGACGGAGACAGAGAGAGAGACAGAGAGAGAGACAGAGACAGAGGCAGAGACGGAGACAGAGACAGAGACAGAGACAGAGACAGAGACAGCGACAGCGACAGAGACAGGGACAGAGAGAGAGACAGAGACAGAGACTGAGACAGAGACAGAGACAGAGATAGCGAGAGAGACAGAGATAGAGAGAGAGACAGAGATTGAGACAGAGACAGAGACAGACAGAGACAGAGACAGAGACAGAGACAGAGACAGAGACAGAGACAGAGACAGAGACAGAGACAGAGACAAAGACAGAGACAGAGACAGACACAGACACAGATACAGAGACAGAGACAGAGACAGAAGCAGAGACAGAGACAGAGACAGAGACGGAGGCAGAGACAGAGACAGAGACAGAGACAGAGACAGAGACAGAGGCAGAGGCAGAGACAGAGACAGAGACAGAGACGGAGGCAGAGACAGAGACAGAGACAGAGACAGAGACAGCGCCAGGGGCAGAGAGGTCGAGAGAGACAGAGATAGAGACGGAGACAGAGACAGAGACAGAGACGGCGAGAGAGACAGAGACAGAGACAGAGACAGATACAGAGACAGAGACAGAGACAGAGACAGAGACAGAGGCAGATACAGAGACAGAGACAGAGACAGACACAGAGACAGAGACAGATACAGAGGCAGAGGCAGAGGCAGAGACTGCGACTGAGACAGTGACGGCGAGAGAGACAGAGATAGAGACAGAGACAGAGACAGAGACAGAGACGGAGACAGAGACAGCGAGCGAGACAGAGACAGAGACAGCGACAGAGACAGGGACAGAGAGAGAGACAGAGACGGAGACTGAGACAGAGACAGAGATAGCGAGAGAGACAGAGATAGAGACAGAGACAGAGGCAGAGACAGAGGCAGAGACAGAGGCAGAGACAGAGACAGAGACGGAGGCAGAGGCAGAGACAGAGACAGAGACAGAGACAGCGGCAGAGGCAGAGAGGTCGAGAGAGACAGAGATAGAGACGGAGACAGAGACAGAGACAGAGACGGCGAGAGAGACAGAGACAGAGACAGAGACAGATACAGAGACAGAGACAGAGACAGAGGCAGGGACAGAGGCAGAGACAGAGACAGAGACAGAGACAGCGACAGAGACAGAGACCGCGAGAGAGACAGAGATAGAGACAGAGACAGAGACAGAGACAGCGAGAGAGACAGAGATAGAGACAGAGACAGAGACAGAGACAGAGACAGAGACAGAGACTGCGACAGAGACAGAGACCGCGAGAGAGACAGAGATAGAGACAGAGACAGAGACAGAGACTGAGACAGCGAGAGAGACAGAGACAGAGACAGCGACAGAGACAGAGACAGAGACAAAGACAGAGGCAGAGACAGAGACGGCGAGAGAGACAGAGATAGAGACAGAGACATAGACAGAGACAGAGATAGAGACAGAGACAGAGACAGACACAGATACAGAGACAGAGACAGAGACAGAAGCAGAGACAGAGACAGAGACAGAGACGGAGGCAGAGACAGAGACAGAGACAGAGACAGAGACAGAGACAGAGACAGAGACAGAGACAGAGACAGATACAGATACAGAGACAGAGACAGATACAGAGACAGAGACAGATACAGAGACAGAGACAGATACAGAGACAGAGACAGATACAGAGACAGAGACAGAGACAGAGACAGAGACAGAGGCAGAGGCAGAGGCAGAGACTGCGACAGAGACAGTGACGGCGAGAGAGACAGAGATAGAGACAGAGACAGAGACAGAGACAGAGACAGAGACGGAGACAGAGACAGAGACAGAGACAGAGACAGAGACAGCGACAGCGACAGAGACAGGGACAGAGAGAGAGACAGAGACAGAGACTGAGACAGAGACAGAGACAGAGATAGCGAGAGAGACAGAGATAGAGACAGAGACAGAGATTGATACAGAGACAGAGACAGACAGAGACAGAGACAGAGACAGAGACAGAGACAGAGACAGAGACAGAGACAGAGACAGAGACAGGGACAGAGACAGAGACAGAGACAGCGAGGGAGACAGAGATAGAGACAGAGACAGAGACAGAGACTGAGACAGCGAGAGAGACAGAGACAGAGACAGAGACAGAGACAGAGACAGAGACAGAGGCAGAGACAGAGACAAAGACAGAGGCAGAGACAGAGACGGCGAGAGAGACAGAGATAGAGACAGAGACAGAGACAGAGACAGAGATAGAGACAGAGACAGAGACAGACACAGATACAGAGACAGAGACAGAGACAGAAGCAGAGACAGAGACAGAGACAGAGACAGAGACGGAGGCAGAGACAGAGACAGAGACAGAGACAGAGACAGAGACAGAGACAGATACAGATACAGAGACAGAGACAGATACAGAGACAGAGACAGATGCAGAGACAAACACAGACACAGAGACAGAGACAGATACAGAGACAGAGACAGAGACAGAGACAGAGACTGAGACAGAGACAGAGACAGAGACAGAGGCAGAGGCAAAGGCAGAGGCAGAGACTGCGACAGAGACAGTGACGGCGAGAGAGACAGAGATAGAGACAGAGACAGAGACAGAGACAGAGACAGAGACGGAGACAGAGACAGAGACAGAGACAGAGACAGCGACAGCGACAGAGACAGGGACAGAGAGAGAGACAGACACAGAGACTGAGACAGAGACAGAGACAGAGATAGCGAGAGAGACAGATATAGAGACAGAGACAGAGATTGAGACAGAGACAGAGACAGACAGAGACAGAGACAGAGACAGAGACAGAGACAGAGACAGAGACAGAGACAGAGACAGAGACAGAGACCGAGACAGAGACAGAGATAGAGACGGAGACGGAGACAGAGACAGAGACAGAGACAGAGACAGAGACAGAGACGGAGACAGAGACAGAGACAGAGACAGAGACAGAGACAGAGACGGAGACAGAGACAGAGACAGAGACAGAGACAGCGACAGCGACAGAGACAGGGACAGAGAGAGAGACAGAGACAGAGACTGAGACAGAGACAGAGACGGAGATAGCGAGAGAGACAGAGATAGAGAGAGAGACAGAGATTGAGACAGAGACAGAGACAGACAGAGACAGAGACAGAGACAGAGACAGAGACGGAGGCAGAGGCAGAGACAGAGACAGAGACAGAGACAGCGGCTGAGGCAGAGAGGTCGAGAGAGACAGAGATAGAGACGGAGACAGAGACAGAGACAGAGACGGCGAGAGAGACAGAGACAGAGACAGAGACAGATACAGAGACAGAGACAGAGACAGAGGCAGGGACAGAGGCAGAGACAGAGACAGAGACAGAGACAGCGACAGAGACAGAGACCGCGAGAGAGACAGAGATAGAGACAGAGACAGAGACAGAGACAGCGAGAGAGACAGAGATAGAGACAGAGACAGAGACAGAGACAGAGACAGAGACAGAGACTGCGACAGAGACAGAGACCGCGAGAGAGACAGAGATAGAGACAGAGACAGGGACAGAGACTGAGACAGCGAGAGAGACAGAGACAGAGACAGCGACAGAGACAGAGACAGAGACAAAGACAGAGGCAGAGACAGAGACGGCGAGAGAGACAGAGATAGAGACAGAGACATAGACAGAGACAGAGATAGAGACAGAGACAGAGACAGACACAGATACAGAGACAGAGACAGAGACAGAAGCAGAGACAGAGACAGAGACAGAGACGGAGGCAGAGACAGAGACAGAGACAGAGACAGAGACAGAGACAGAGACAGAGACAGAGACAGAGACAGAGACAGAGACAGAGACAGAGACAGAGACAGAGACAGAGACAGAGACAGACACAGAGGCAGAGGCAGAGGCAGAGACTGCGACAGAGACAGTGACGGCGAGAGAGACAGAAACAGAGACAGAAACAGAGACAGACATAGAGACAGAGACAGAGGCAGAGACATAGACAGAGACAGAGACTGCGACAGAGACAGAGACCGCGAGAGAGACAGAGATAGAGACGGAGACAGAGACAGAGACAGAGAGAGAGACAGAGACAGAGGCAGAGACGGAGACAGAGACAGAGACAGAGACAGAGACAGAGACAGCGACAGCGACAGAGACAGGGACAGAGAGAGAGACAGAGACAGAGACTGAGACAGAGACAGAGACAGAGATAGCGAGAGAGACAGAGATAGAGAGAGAGACAGAGATTGAGACAGAGACAGAGACAGACAGAGACAGAGACAGAGACAGAGACAGAGACAGAGACAGAGACAGAGACAGAGACAGAGACAGAGACAAAGACAGAGACAGAGACAGACACAGACACAGATACAGAGACAGAGACAGAGACAGAAGAAGAGACAGAGACAGAGACAGAGACGGAGGCAGAGACAGAGACAGAGACAGAGACAGAGACAGAGACAGAGGCAGAGGCAGAGACAGAGACAGAGACAGAGACGGAGGCAGAGACAGAGACAGAGACAGAGACAGAGACAGCGGCAGGGGCAGAGAGGTCGAGAGAGACAGAGATAGAGACGGAGACAGAGACAGAGACAGAGACGGCGAGAGAGACAGAGACAGAGACAGAGACAGATACAGAGACAGAGACAGAGACAGAGACAGAGACAGAGGCAGATACAGAGACAGAGACAGAGACAGAGACAGAGACAGAGACAGAGACAGATACAGAGGCAGAGGCAGAGACTGCGACTGAGACAGTGACGGCGAGAGAGACAGAGATAGAGACAGAGACAGAGACAGAGACAGAGACGGAGACAGAGACAGCGAGCGAGACAGAGACAGAGACAGCGACAGAGACAGGGACAGAGAGAGAGACAGAGACGGAGACTGAGACAGAGACAGAGATAGCGAGAGAGACAGAGATAGAGACAGAGACAGAGGCAGAGACAGAGGCAGAGACAGAGGCAGAGACAGAGACAGAGACAGAGACGGAGGCAGAGGCAGAGACAGAGACAGAGACAGAGACAGCGGCAGAGGCAGAGAGGTCGAGAGACACAGAGATAGAGACGGAGACAGAGACAGAGACAGAGACGGCGAGAGAGACAGAGACAGAGACAGAGACAGATACAGAGACAGAGACAGAGACAGAGGCAGGGACAGAGGCAGAGACAGAGACAGAGACAGAGACAGCGACAGAGACAGAGACCGCGAGAGAGACAGAGATAGAGACAGAGACAGAGACAGAGACAGCGAGAGAGACAGAGATAGAGACAGAGACAGAGACAGAGACAGAGACAGAGACAGAGACAGAGACAGAGACTGCGACAGAGACAGAGACCGCGAGAGAGACAGAGATAGAGACAGAGACAGAGACAGAGACTGAGACAGCGAGAGAGACAGAGACAGAGACAGCGACAGAGACAGAGACAGAGACAAAGACAGAGACAGAGACAGAGATAGCGAGAGAGACAGAGATAGAGACAGAGACAGAGATTGATACAGAGACAGAGACAGACAGAGACAGAGACAGAGACAGAGACAGAGACAGAGACAGAGACAGAGACAGAGACAGAGACAGAGACAGGGACAGAGACAGAGACAGAGACAGCGAGGGAGACAGAGATAGAGACAGAGACAGAGACAGAGACTGAGACAGCGAGAGAGACAGAGACAGAGACAGAGACAGAGACAGGGACAGAGACAGAGACAGAGACAGAGACAAAGACAGAGGCAGAGACAGAGACGGCGAGAGAGACAGAGATAGAGACAGAGACAGAGACAGAGACAGAGATAGAGACAGAGACAGAGACAGACACAGATACAGAGACAGAGACAGAGACAGAAGCAGAGACAGAGACAGAGACAGAGACGGAGGCAGAGACAGAGACAGAGACAGAGACAGAGACAGAGACAGAGACAGATACAGATACAGAGACAGAGACAGACACAGAGACAGAGACAGAGACAGAGACGGAGACGGAGACAGAGACAGAGACAGAGACGGAGACAGAGACGGAGACAGAGACAGAGACAGAGACAGAGACAGAGACAGAGACAGAGAAAGAGACAGAGACAGAGACAGCGACAGCGACAGAGACAGAGACAGAAACAGAGACAGAGTCAGAGACAGACATAGAGACAGAGACAAAGGGCAGGGACAGAGGCAGAGACGGAGACAGATACAGAGACAGAGACTGAGACAGAGACAGAGACAGAGACGGCGTGAGAGGCAGAGATAGAGACAGAGACAGAGACAGAGACGGAGACAGAGACAGAGACGGAGACAGAGACAGAGAAAGAGACAGAGACAGAGACAGCGACAGAGACAGAAACAGAGACAGAGACAGAGACAGAGACAGAGACAGAGACAGAGACAGTGACAGAGACAGAGACAGAGACAGAGACGGCGCGAGAGACACAGATAGAGACAGAGACAGAGACAGAGACAGATACGGCGAGAGAGACAGAGATAGAGACAGAGACAGAGACAGAGACGGAGACGGAGACAGAGACCGAGACAGAGACAGAGACAGAGACAGAGACAGAGACAGAGACAGAGACAGAGACAGAGACAGAGACAGAGACAGAGACAGAAACAGAGACAGAGACAGCGACAGAGACAGAGACAGAGACAGAGACAGAGACAGAGACAGAGACAGAGACAGAGACAGAGACAGAGGCAGAGACAGAGACAGAGATAGAGACAGAGACAGAGACAGAGACGGAGACAGAGACAGAGACGGAGACAGAGACAGAGACAGAGAAAGAGACAGAGACAGAGACAGCGACGGCGAGAGAGACAGAAACAGAGACAGAAACAGAGACAGACATAGAGACAGAGACAGAGGCAGAGACATAGACAGAGACAGAGACTGCGACAGAGACAGAGACCGCGAGAGAGACAGAGATAGAGACGGAGACAGAGACAGAGACAGAGAGAGAGACAGAGACAGAGACAGAGACGGAGACAGAGACAGAGACAGAGACAGAGACAGAGACAGCGACAGCGACAGAGACAGGGACAGAGAGAGAGACAGAGACAGAGACTGAGACAGAGACAGAGACAGAGATAGCGAGAGAGACAGAGATAGAGAGAGAGACAGAGATTGAGACAGAGACAGAGACAGACAGAGACAGAGACAGAGACAGAGACAGAGACAGAGACAGAGACAGAGACAGAGACAGAGACAGAGACAGAGACAGAGACAGAGACAGAGACAGAGACAGAGACAGAGACAGAGACAGAGACAGAGACAGAGACAGAGACAGAGACAGAGACAGAGACAGAGACAGAGACAGAGACAGAGACAGAGACAGAGACAGAGACAGAGACAGATGCAGAGGCAGAGGCAGAGACTGCGACAGAGACAGTGACGGCGAGAGAGACAGAGACAGAGACAGAGACAGAGACAGAGACAGCGACAGAGACAGAGACATAGACAGAGACAGAGCCAGAGGTGGAAGCAGAGACAGAGACAGCGAGAGAGATAGAGATAGAGGCAGAGACAGAGACAGAGACAGAGATAGAGGCAGCGGCAGAGGCAGAGACTGCGACAGAGACAGTGACGGCGAGAGAGACAGAGATAGAGACAGCGACAGAGACAGAGACAGGGACGGAGGCAGAGACAGAGACCGAGATAGAGACAGGGACAGAGACAGAGGCAGAGGCAGAGGCAGAGGCAGAGACTGCGACAGAGACAGTGACGGCGAGAGAGACAGAAACAGAGACAGAAGCAGAGACAGACATAGAGACAGAGACAGAGGCAGGGACAGGGGCAGAGACAGAGACAGAGACAGAGACAGAGACAAAGACAGAGACAGAGACAGACACAGATACAGAGACAGAGACGGAGACAGAAGCAGAGACAGAGACAGAGACAGAGACGGAGGCAGAGACAGAGACAGAGACAGAGACAGAGACAGAGACAGAGACAGAGGCAGAGACAGAGACAGAGACAGAGACGGAGGCAGAGACAGAGACAGAGACAGAGACAGAGACAGCGGCAGAGGCAGAGAGGTCGAGAGAGACAGAGATAGAGACGGAGACAGAGACAGAGACAGAGACGGCGAGAGAGACAGAGACAGAGACAGAGACAGATACAGAGACAGAGACAGAGACAGAGGCAGATACAGAGACAGAGACAGAGACAGAGACAGAGACAGAGACAGAGACAGAGACAGATACAGAGGCAGAGGCAGAGGCAGAGACTGCGACTGAGACAGTGACGGCGAGAGAGACAGAGACAGAGACGGAGACAGAGACAGCGAGCGAGACAGAGACAGAGACAGCGACAGAGACAGGGACAGAGAGAGAGACAGAGACGGAGACTGAGACAGAGACAGAGACAGAGAGAGAGACAGAGACAGAGACAGAGACAGAGACAGAGACAGAGAAAGAGACAGAGACAGACATAGAGACTGAGACAAAGGGCAGGGACAGAGGCAGAGACAGAGACAGATACAGAGACAGAGACTGAGACAGAGACAGAGACAGAGACAGAGACAGAGACAGAGACAGAGACAGAGACAGAGACAGAGACAGAGACAGAGACAGAGACAGAGACAGAGACAGAGACAGAGACAGAGACTCCGACAGAGACAGAGACAGCGAGAGAGACAGAGATAGTGACAGAGACAGAGACAGAGACAGAGACAGGGACAGAGAGAGAGACAGACACAGAGACTGAGACAGAGACAGAGACAGAGATAGCGAGAGAGACAGATATAGAGACAGAGACAGAGATTGAGACAGAGACAGAGACAGACAGAGACAGAGACAGAGACAGAGACAGAGACAGAGACAGAGACAGAGACCGAGACAGAGACAGAGATAGAGACGGAGACGGAGACAGAGACAGAGACAGAGACAGAGACAGAGACAGAGACGGAGACAGAGACAGAGACAGAGACAGAGACAGAGACAGAGACGGAGACAGAGACAGAGACAGAGACAGACACAGAGACAGAGACAGAGACAGAGACGGAGACGGAGACAGAGACAGAGACAGAGACAGAGACGGAGACAGAGACGGAGACAGAGACAGAGACAGAGACAGAGACAGAGACAGAGACAGACACAGAGACAGAGACAGAGACAGAGACAGAGACAGATACAGATACAGAGACAGAGACAGAGACAGAGACAGAGACAGAGACAGAGACAGAGACAGAGAAAGAGACAGAGACAGAGACAGAGACAGAGACAGAGGCAGCGACAGAGACAGAGACAGAGACAGAGACAGAGACAGAGACAGAGACAGCGACAGCGACAGAGTCAGGGACAGAGAGAGAGACAGAGATAGAGACAGAGACAGAGACAGAGACAGAGACAGAGACAGAGACAGAGACAGAGACAGAGACAGAGACAGAGACAGAGACAGAGACAGAGACAGAGACAGAGACAGAGACAGATACAGAGACAGAGACAGATACAGAGACAGAGACAGAGACGGAGACAGAGACAGAGACAGAGACAGAGACAGCGACAGCGACAGAGACAGGGACAGAGAGAGAGACAGAGACAGAGACTGAGACAGAGACAGAGACAGAGACAGAGATAGCGAGAGAGACAGAGATAGAGACAGAGACAGAGATTGAGACAGAGACAGAGACAGACAGAGACAGAGACAGAGACAGAGACAGAGACAGAGACGGTGTGAGAGACAGAGATAGAGACATAGACAGAGACAGAGACAGAGACAGAGAGGTCGAGAGAGACAGAGATAGAGACGGAGACAGAGACAGAGACAGAGGCAGAGGCAGAGACTGCGACAGAGACAGTGACGGCGAGAGAGACAGAGATAGAGACAGAGACAGAGACAGAGACAGAGACAGAGACGGAGACAGAGACAGAGACAGAGACAGAGACAGAGACAGCGACAGCGACAGAGACAGGGACAGATAGAGAGACAGACACAGAGACTGAGACAGAGACAGAGACAGAGATAGCGAGAGAGACAGATATAGAGACAGAGACAGAGATTGAGACAGAGACAGAGACAGACAGAGACAGAGACAGAGACAGAGACAGAGACAGAGACAGAGACAGAGACAGAGACAGAGACAGAGACCGAGACAGAGACAGAGATAGAGACGGAGACGGAGACAGAGACAGAGACAGAGACAGAGACAGAGACAGAGACGGAGACAGAGACAGAGACAGAGACAGAGACAGAGACGGCGACAGAGACAGAGACAGAGACAGAGACAGAGACGGAGACGGAGACGGAGACAGAGACAGAGACGGAGACAGAGACGGAGACAGAGACAGAGACAGAGACAGAGACAGAGACAGAGACAGAGACAGACACAGAGACAGAGACAGAGACAGAGACAGAGACAGATACAGATACAGAGACAGAGACAGAGACAGAGACAGAGACAGAGACAGAGACAGAGACAGAGAAAGAGACAGAGACAGAGACAGAGACAGAGACAGAGGCAGCGACAGAGACAGAGACAGAGACAGAGACAGAGACAGAGACAGAGACAGAGACAGAGACAGAGACGGAGACAGAGACAGAGACAGAGACAGAGACAGAGACAGAGACAGAGACAGAGACAGAGACAGAGACAGAGACAGAGACAGAGACAGAGACAGAGACAGAGACAGAGACAGAGACAGAGACAGAGACAGAGACAGAGACAGAGACAGAGACAGAGACAGAGACCGAGACAGAGGCAGAGGCAGAGGCAGAGGCAGAGACTGCGACAGAGACAGTGACGGCGAGAGAGACAGAAACAGAGACAGAAACAGAGACAGACATAGAGACAGAGACAGAGGCAGAGACATAGACAGAGACAGAGACTGCGACAGAGACAGAGACCGCGAGAGAGACAGAGATAGAGACGGAGACAGAGACAGAGACAGAGACAGAGACAGAGACAGAGACAGAGACGGAGACAGAGACAGAGACAGAGACAGAGACAGAGACAGAGACAGCGACAGCGACAGAGACAGGGACAGAGAGAGAGACAGAGACAGAGACTGAGACAGAGACAGAGACAGAGATAGCGAGAGAGACAGAGATAGAGAGAGAGACAGAGATTGAGACAGAGACAGAGACAGACAGAGACAGAGACAGAGACAGAGACAGAGACAGAGACAGAGACAGCGAGAGAGACAGAGATAGAGACAGAGACAGAGACAGAGACAGGGACAGAGACAGAGACAGAGACAGAGACAGAGACAGAGACAGAAACAGAGACAGAAACAGAGACAGAGACAGAAACAGAGACAGATACAGAGGCAGAGGCAGAGGCAGAGACTGCGACTGAGACAGTGACGGCGAGAGAGACAGAGATAGAGACAGCGACAGAGACAGAGACAGAGACGGAGACAGAGACAGACATAGAGACAGAGACAGCGGCAGGGACAGAGGCAGAGACAGAGACAGAGACAGAGACTGCGACAGAGACAGAGACCGCGAGAGAGACAGAGATAGAGACAGCGACAGAGACAGAGACAGAGACAGCGAGAGAGACAGAGATAGAGGCAGAGACAGAGACAGAGTCAGAGATAGAGGCAGCGGCAGAGGCAGAGACTGCGACAGAGACAGTGACGGCGAGAGAGACAGAGATAGAGACAGCGACAGAGACAGAGACAGAGACGGAGACAGAGACAGAGACCGAGATAGAGACAGAGACAGAGACAGAGGCAGACGCAGAGGCAGAGGCAGAGGCAGAGACTGCGACAGAGACAGTGACGGCGAGAGAGACAGAAACAGAGACAGAAACAGAGACAGACATAGAGACAGAGACAGCGGCAGGGACAGAGGCAGAGACAGAGACAGAGACAGAGACTGCGACAGAGACAGAGACCGCGAGAGAGACAGAGATAGAGACAGCGACAGAGACAGAGACAGAGACAGCGAGAGAGACAGAGATAGAGGCAGAGACAGAGACAGAGACAGAGACAGAGACAGAGACTGCGACAGAGGCAGAGACCGCGAGAGAGACAGAGATAGAGACAGAGACAGAGACAGAGACTGAGACAGCGAGAGAGACAGAGACAGAGACAGAGGCAGAGACAGAGACAGAGACAGAGACGGAGGCAGAGACAAGGACAGAGACAGAGACAGAGACAGAGGCAGTGACAGAGACAGAGACAGAGACAGAGACGGCGCGAGAGACAGAGATAGAGACAGAGACAGAGACAGAGACAGATACGGCGAGAGAGACAGAGATAGAGACAGAGACAGTGACAGAGACGGAGAGGGAGACAGAGACCGTGACAGAGACAGAGACAGAGACAGAGACAGAGACAGAGACAGAGACGGCGTGAGAGACAGAGATAGAGACAGAGACAGAGACAGAGACGGAGACAGAGACAGAGACGGAGACAGAGACAGAGACAGAGAAAGAGACAGAGACAGAGACAGCGACAGAGATAGAGACAGAGACAGAGACAGAGACAGAGACAGAGACAGAGACAGAGACAGAGACAGAGACAGAGACAGAGACGGAGACAGAGACAGAGACGGAGACAGAGACAGAGACAGAGAAAGAGACAGAGACAGAGACAGCGACAGAGACAGAGACAGAGATAGCGAGAGAGACAGAGACAGAGATTGAGACAGAGACAGAGACAGAGATTGAGACAGAGACAGAGACAGACAGAGACAGAGACAGAGACAGAGACAGAGACAGAAACAGAGACAGAAACAGAGACAGACATAGAGACAGAGACAGTGGCAGGGATAGAGGCAGAGACAGAGACAGAGACAGAGACTGCGACAGAGACAGAGACAGCGAGAGAGACAGAGACAGAGATAGAGACAGAGACAGAGACAGAGACAGATACGGCGAGAGAGACAGAGATAGAGACAGAGACAGTGACAGAGACGGAGAGGGAGCAGAGACCGAGACAGAGACAGAGACAGAGACAGAGACAGAGACAGAGACAGAGACAGAGGCAGAGACAGAGACAGAGACAGAGAGAGAGACAGAGACAGAGACAGAGACAGAGACAGAGACAGAGACAGAGACAGGAACAGAGACAGAGACAGCGACAGAGACAGAGACAGAGACAGAGACAGAGACGGCGCGAGAGACAGAGATAGAGACAGAGACAGAGACAGAGACAGATACGGCGAGAGAGACAGAGATAGAGACAGAGACAGTGACAGAGACGGAGACGGAGACAGAGACCGAGACAGAGACAGAGACAGAGACAGAGACAGAGACAGAGACAGAGACAGAGACAGAGACAGAGACAGAGACAGAGACAGAGACAGAGACAGAGACAGAGACAGAGACAGAGACAGAGACAGAGACAGAGACAGAGACAGAAACAGAGACAGAGACAGCGACAGAGACAGAGACAGAGACAGAGACAGAGACAGAGACGGCGTGAGAGACAGAGATAGAGACAGAGACAGAGACAGAGACGGAGACAGAGACAGAGACGGAGACAGAGACAGAGACAGAGAAAGAGACAGAGACAGAGACAGCGACAGAGACAGAGACAGAGACAGAGACAGAGACAGAGACAGAGACAGAGACAGAGACAGAGACGGAGACAGAGACAGAGACGGAGACAGAGACAGAGAAAGAGACAGAGACAGAGACAGCGACAGAGACAGAGACAGAGATAGCGAGAGAGACAGAGACAGAGATTGAGACAGAGACAGAGATTGAGACAGAGACAGAGACAGACAGAGACAGAGACAGAGACAGAAACAGAGACAGAAACAGAGACAGACATAGAGACAGAGACAGTGGCAGGGATAGAGGCAGAGACAGAGACAGAGACAGAGACTGCGACAGAGACAGAGACAGCGAGAGAGACAGAGACAGAGACAGAGACAGAGACAGAGACAGAGATAGAGACAGAGACAGAGACAGAGACAGAGACAGAGACAGAGACAGAGACAGAGACGGCGTGAGAGACAGAGATAGAGACAGAGACAGAGACAGAGACAGAGAGGTCGAGAGAGAGAGAGATAGAGACGGAGACAGAGACAGAGACAGAGGCAGAGGCAGAGACTGCGACAGAGACAGTGACGGCGAGAGAGACAGAGATAGAGACAGAGACTGAGACAGAGACAGAGACAGAGACGGAGACAGAGACAGAGAGCGAGACAGAGACAGAGACAGAGACAGAGACAGAGACAGAGACAGATACAGAGACAGAGACAGAGACAGAGACGGAGACAGAGACAGAGACAGAGACAGAGACAGCGACAGAGACAGAGACAGCGAGAGAGACAGAGATAGAGACAGAGACGGAGACAGAGACAGAGAAAGAGACAGAGACAGATACAGAGACAGAGACAGAGACGGAGACAGAGACAGAGACGGAGACATAGACAGAGAAAGAGACAGAGACAGAGACAGCGACAGAGACAGAGACAGAGACAGAAACAGAGACAGAGACAGAGACAGACATAGAGACAGAGACGAAGGGCAGGGACAGAGGCAGAGACAGAGACAGAGACAGAGACAGACACTGCGACAGAGACAGAGACAGCGAGAGAGACAGAGATAGAGACAGAGACAGAGACAGAGACAGAGACAGAGACAGAGACAGAGACAGATACAGAGACAGAGACAGAGACAGAGACAGAGACAGAGACAGAGACAGAGACAGAGAAAGAGACAGAGACAGAGACAGAGACAGAGACAGAGACAGAGACAGCGACATACAGAGACAGAGACAGAGACAGAGACAGAGACAGAGACAGAGACAGAGACAGAGACAGAGACGGAGACAGAGACAGAGACAGAGACAGAGACAGAGACAGAGACAGAGACGGAGACAGAGACAGAGACAGAGACAGAGACAGAGAAAGAGACAGAGACAGAGACAGCGACAGCGACAGAGACAGAGACAGAGACAGAGACAGAGACAGACATAGAGACAGAGACAAAGGGCAGGGACAGAGGCAGAGTCAGAGACAGATACAGAGACAGAGACTGAGGCAGAGACAGAGACAGAGACAGAGACAGAGACAGCGACAGAGACAGAGACAGCGAGAGAGACGGAGACAGAGACAGAGACAGAGACAGAGACAGAGACAGAGACAGAGACGGAGACAGAGACAGAGACAGAGACAGAGACAGAGAAAGAGACAGAGACAGAGACAGCGACAGCGACAGAGACAGAGACAGAGACAGAGACAGAGACAGACATAGAGACAGAGACAAAGGGCAGGGACAGAGGCAGAGTCAGAGACAGATACAGAGACAGAGACTGAGGCAGAGACAGAGACAGAGACAGAGACAGAGACAGCGACAGAGACAGAGACAGCGAGAGAGACAGAGATAGAGACAGAGACAGAGACAGAGACAGAGACAGAGACAGAGACAGAGACAGAGACAGAGACAGAGACAGAGACAGAGACAGAGACAGAGAAAGAGACAGAGACAGAAACAGAGACAGAGACAGAGACAGAGACAGAGACAGAGATAGAGACAGAGACAGAGACAGAGACAGAGACAGAGACAGAGACAGAGACAGAGAAAGAGACAGAGACAGACATAGAGACAGAGACAAAGGGCAGGGACAGAGGCAGAGTCAGAGACAGATACAGAGACAGAGACTGAGACAGAGACAGAGACAGAGACAGAGACAGAGACAGAGACAGAGACAGAGACAGAGACAGAGACAGAGACAGAGACAGAGACAGAGACTCCGACAGAGACAGAGACAGCGAGAGAGACAGAGATAGAGACAGAGACAGAGACAGAGACAGGGACGGAGACAGAGACAGAGACAGAGACAGAGACAGAAACAGAGACAGAAACAGAGACAGACATAGAGACAGAGACAGAGACAGTGGCAGGGACAGAGGCAGAGACAGAGACAGAGACAGAGACAGAGACAGAGACAGCGACAGCGACAGAGTCAGGGACAGAGAGAGAGACAGAGATAGAGACAGAGACAGAGACAGAGACAGAGACAGAGACAGAGACAGAGACAGATACAGAGACAGAGACAGAGACAGAGACAGAGACAGAGACAGAGACAGAGACAGAGACAGATACAGAGACAGAGACAGATACAGAGACAGCGACAGAGACAGGGACAGAGAGAGAGACAGAGACAGAGACTGAGACAGAGACAGAGACAGAGATAGCGAGAGAGACAGAGATAGAGACAGAGACAGAGACAGAGGCAGAGGCAGAGGCAGAGGCAGAGGCAGAGACTGCGACAGAGACAGTGACGGCGAGAGAGACAGAAACAGAGACAGAAGCAGAGACAGACATAGAGACAGAGGCAGAGGCAGGGACAGGGGCAGAGACAGAGACAGAGACAGAGACTGCGACAGAGACAGAGACACGGAGAGAGACAGAGATAGAGACAGAGACAGAGACAGAGACAGAGACAGCGAGAGAGACAGAGATAGAGACAGAGACAGAGACAGAGACAGAGACAGCGACAGCGACAGAGACAGGGACAGAGAGAGAGACAGAGACAGAGACTGAGACAGAGACAGAGACAGAGATAGCGAGAGAGACAGAGATAGAGACAGAGACAGAGGCAGAGACAGAGGCAGGGACAGAGGCAGACACAGAGACAGAGACAGAGACATGGACAGGGACAGAGGCAGAGGTAAAAGCAGAGACAGAGACAGCGAGAGAGATAGAGATAGAGGCAGAGACAGAGACAGAGACAGAGATAGCGAGAGAGACAGAGATAGAGACAGAGACAGAGATTGAGACAGAGACACAGACAGACAGAGACAGAGACAGAGACAGAGACAGAGACAGAGACAGAGACTGAGACAGAGACAGAGACAGAGACAGAGACAGAGACAGAGACAGAGACAGAGACAGAGACAGAGACAGAGACAGAGACAGAGACAGAGACAGAGACAGAGACAGAGACGGAGGCAGAGACAGAGACAGAGACAGAGACAGAGACAGAGACAGAGGCAGAGGCAGAGAGGTCGAGAGAGACAGAGATAGAGACGGAGACAGAGACAGAGACAGAGACAGAGACAGCGGCAGAGGCAGAGAGGTCGAGAGAGACTGAGATAGAGACGGAGACAGAGACAGAGACAGAGACGGCGAGAGAGACAGAGACAGAGACAGAGACAGATACAGAGACAGAGACAGAGACAGAGGCAGGGACAGAGGCAGAGACAGAGACAGAGACAGAGACAGCGACAGAGACAGAGACCGCGAGAGAGACAGAGATAGAGACAGAGACAGAGACAGAGACAGCGAGAGAGACAGAGATAGAGACAGAGACAGAGACAGAGACAGAGACAGAGACAGAGAC
The DNA here is from genome assembly GCF_050947335.1 of Megachile rotundata. Lineage (NCBI taxonomy): Eukaryota > Metazoa > Arthropoda > Insecta > Hymenoptera > Megachilidae > Megachile > Megachile rotundata. Next base: position 2,505,873 of record NC_134985.1, on the reverse strand, counting down.
AGAGACAGAGACAGAGACTGCGACAGAGACAGAGACCGCGAGAGAGACAGAGATAGAGACAGAGACAGAGACAGAGACTGAGACCGCGAGAGAGACAGAGACAGAGACAGAGACAGAGACAGAGACAGAGACAGAGACAGAGACAAAGACAGAGGCAGAGAGAGAGACGGCGAGAGAGACAGAGATAGATACAGAGACAGAGACAGAGACAGAGATAGAGACAGAGACAGAGACAGACACAGATACAGAGGCAGAGACAGAGACAGAAGCAGAGACAGAGACAGAGACAGAGACGGAGGCAGAGACAGAGACAGAGACAGAGACAGAGACAGAGACAGAGACAGAGACAGAGACAGAGACTCAGACAGCGAGAGAGACAGAGACAGAGACAGAGACAGAGACAGAGACAGAGACAAAGACAGAGGCAGAGAGAGAGACGGCGAGAGAGACAGAGATAGAGACACAGACAGAGACAGAGACAGAGATAGAGACAGAGACAGAGACAGACACAGATACAGAGACAGAGACAGAGACAGAAGCAGAGACAGAGACAGAGACAGAGACGGAGGCAGAGACAGAGACAGAGACAGAGACAGAGACAGAGACAGAGACAGAGACAGAGACAGAGACAGATACAGATACAGAGACAGAGACAGATACAGAGACAGAGACAGATACAGAGACAGATACAGAGACAGAGACAGATACAGAGACAGAGACAGAGACAGAGACAGAGACAGAGGCAGAGGCAGAGGCAGAGACTGCGACAGAGACAGTGACGGCGAGAGAGACAGAGATAGAGACAGAGACAGAGACAGAGACAGAGACAGAGACAGAGACGGAGACAGAGACAGAGACAGAGACAGAGACAGAGACAGCGACAGCGACAGAGACAGGGACAGAGAGAGGGACAGAGACAGAGACTGAGACAGAGACAGAGACAGAGATAGCGAGAGAGAGAGAGATAGAGACAGAGACAGAGATTGATACAGAGACAGAGACAGACAGAGACAGAGACAGAGACAGAGACAGAGACAGAGACAGAGACAGAGACAGAGACAGAGACAGAGACAGAGACAGAGACAGAGACAGGGACAGAGACAGAGACACAGACAGCGAGGGAGACAGAGATAGAGACAGAGACAGAGACAGAGACAGAGACAGAGACTGCGACAGAGACAGAGACCGCGAGAGAGACAGAGATAGAGACAGAGACAGAGACAGAGACAGAGACGGCGAGAGGGACAGAGACAGAGACAGAGACAGAGACAGACACAGAGACAGAGACAGAGACAGAGACAGAGACAGATACAGAGACAGAGACAGAGACAGAGACAGAGACAGAGAAAGAGACAGAGACAGAGACAGAGACAGAGACAGCGACAGAGACAGAGACAGAGACAGAGACAGAGACAGAGACAGAGACGGAGACAGAGACAGAGACAGAGACAGAGACAGAGACAGAGGCAGAGACAGAGACAGCGACAGCGACAGAGACAGGGACAGAGAGAGAGACAGAGACGGAGACTGAGACAGAGACAGAGACAGAGATAGCGAGAGAGACAGAGATAGAGAGAGAGACAGAGATTGAGACAGAGACAGAGACAGACAGAGACAGAGACAGAGACAGAGACAGAGACAGAGACAGAGACAGAGACAGAGGCAGAGACAGAGACAGAGACAGAGACAGAGACAGAGACAGAGACAGAGACAGAGACAGAGACAGAGACAGAGGCAGAGGCAGAGGCAGAGACTGCGACAGAGACAGTGACGGCGAGAGAGACAGAAACAGAGACAGACATAGAGACAGAGACAGAGGCAGAGACATAGACAGAGACAGAGACTGCGACAGAGACAGAGACCGCGAGAGAGACAGAGATAGAGACGGAGACAGAGACAGAGACAGAGAGAGAGACAGAGACAGAGACAGAGACAGAGACGGAGACAGAGACAGAGACAGAGACAGAGACAGAGACAGCGACAGCGACAGAGACAGGGACAGAGAGAGAGACAGAGACAGAGACTGAGACAGAGACAGAGACAGAGATAGCGAGAGAGACAGAGATAGAGAGAGAGACAGAGATTGAGACAGAGACAGAGACAGAGGCAGAGACAGAGGCAGAGACAGATGCAGAGACAGAGACAGAGACAGGGACGGAGACAGAGACAGAGACCGAGATAGAGACAGAGACAGAGACAGAGGCAGAGGCAGAGGCAGAGGCAGAGACTGCGACAGAGACAGTGACGGCGAGAGAGACAGAAACAGAGACAGAAGCAGAGACAGACATAGAGACAGAGACAGAGGCAGGGACAGGGGCAGAGACGGAGACAGAGACAGAGACTGCGACAGAGACAGAGACAGCGAGAGAGACAGAGATAGAGACAGAGACAGAGACAGAGACAGAGACAGAGACAGAGACAGAGACAGAGAGAGAGACAGAGACAGAGACAGAGACAGAGACAGAGACAGAGACAGAGACAGAGACAGAGACAGATACAGAGACAGAGACAGATACAGAGACAGAGACAGAGACGGAGACAGAGACAGAGACAGAGACAGAGACAGAGACAGCGACAGCGACAGAGACAGGGACAGAGAGAGAGACAGAGACAGAGACTGAGACAGAGACAGAGACAGAGATAGCGAGAGAGACAGAGATAGAGACAGAGACAGAGATTGAGACAGAGACAGGGACAGACAGAGACAGAGACAGAGACAGAGACAGAGACAGAGACAGAGACAGAGACAGAGACAGAGACAGAGACAGAGACAGATACAGAGACAGAGACAGATACAGAGACAGAGACAGAGACGGAGACAGAGACAGAGACAGAGACAGAGACAGAGACAGCGACAGCGACAGAGACAGGGACAGAGAGAGAGACAGAGACAGAGACTGAGACAGAGACAGAGACAGAGATAGCGAGAGAGACAGAGATAGAGACAGAGACAGAGATTGAGACAGAGACAGGGACAGACAGAGACAGAGACAGAGACAGAGACAGAGACAGAGACAGAGACAGAGACAGAGACAGAGACAGAGACAGAGACAGAGACAGAGACAGAGACAGAGACAGAGACGGTGTGAGAGACAGAGATAGAGACAGAGACAGAGACAGAGACAGAGACAGAGAGGTCGAGAGAGACAGAGATAGAGACGGAGACAGAGACAGAGACAGAGGCAGAGGCAGAGACTGCGACAGAGACAGTGACGGCGAGAGAGACAGAGATAGAGACAGAGACAGAGACAGAGGCAGAGGCAGAGGCAGAGACTGCGGCAGAGACAGTGACGGCGAGAGAGACAGAAACAGAGACAGAAACAGAGACAGACATAGAGACAGAGACAGATGCAGGGACAGGGGCGGAGACAGAGACAGAGACAGAGACTGCGACAGAGACAGAGACAGCGAGAGAGACAGAGATAGAGACAGAGACAGAGACAGAGACAGAGACAGAGACAGAGACAGAGACGGAGACAGAGACAGAGACAGAGACAGAGACAGAGACAGAGACAGAGACAGAGACAGAGACAGAGACAGAGACAGAGACAGAGACAGAGACAGAGACAGAGACAGAGACAGCGACAGAGACAGAGACATAGACAGAGACAGAGCCAGAGGTGGAAGCAGAGACAGAGACAGCGAGAGAGATAGAGATAGAGGCAGAGACAGAGACAGAGACAGAGGTAGAGGCAGCGGCAGAGGCAGAGACTGCGACAGAGACAGTGACGGCGAGAGAGACAGAGATAGAGACAGCGACAGAGACAGAGACAGGGACGGAGGCAGAGACAGAGACAGGGGCAGAGACAGAGACAGAGACAGAGACTGCGACAGAGACAGAGACACGGAGAGAGACAGAGATAGAGACAGAGACAGAGACAGAGACAGAGACAGAGACAGCGAGAGAGACAGAGATAGAGACAGAGACAGAGACAGAGACAGAGACATATACAGAGACAGAGACCGAGATAGAGACAGAGACAGAGACAGAGGCAGAGGCAGAGGCAGAGGCAGAGGCAGAGGCAGAGACTGCGACAGAGACAATGACGGCGAGAGAGACAGAAACAGAGACAGAAACAGAGACAGACATAGAGACAGAGACAGAGGCAGAGACATAGACAGAGACAGAGACTGCGACAGAGACAGAGACCGCGAGAGAGACAGAGATAGAGACAGAGACAGAGACAGAGACAGAGAGAGAGACAGAGACAGAGACAGAGACAGAGACAGAGACAGAGACAGCGACAGCGACAGAGACAGGGACAGAGAGAGAGACAGTGACAGAGACTGAGACAGAGACAGAGACAGAGATAGCGAGAGAGACAGAGATAGAGACAGAGACAGAGGCAGAGACAGAGGCAGGGACAGAGGCAGACACAGAGACAGAGACAGAGACATGGACAGGGACAGAGGCAGAGGTAAAAGCAGAGACAGAGACAGCGAGAGAGATAGAGATAGAGGCAGAGACAGAGACAGAGTCAGAGATAGAGGCAGCGGCAGAGGCAGAGACTGCGACAGAGACAGTGACGGCGAGAGAGACAGAGATAGAGACAGCGACAGAGACAGAGACAGGGACGGAGACAGAGACAGAAACCGAGATAGAGACAGAGACAGAGACAGAGGTAGACGCAGAGGCAAAGGCAGAGGCAGAGACTGCGACAGAGACAGTGACGGCGAGAGAGACAGAAACAGAGACAGAAACAGAGGCAGACATAGAGACAGAGACAGCGGCAGGGACAGAGGCAGAGACAGAGACAGAGACAGAGACTGCGACAGAGACAGAGACAGAGACAAAGACAGAGGCAGAGACAGAGACGGCGAGAGAGACAGAGATAGAGACAGAGACAGAGACAGAGACAGAGATAGAGACAGCGACAGAGACAGAGACAGAGACAGCGAGAGAGACAGAGATAGAGACAGAGACAGAGACAGAGACAGAGACAGAGACAGAGACAGAGACAGAGACAGAGACAGAGACAGAGACAAAGACAGAGGCAGAGACAGAGACGGCGAGAGAGACAGAGATAGAGACAGAGACAGAGACAGAGACAGAGATAGAGACAGAGACAGAGACAGACACAGATACAGAGACAGAGACAGAGACAGAAGCAGAGACAGAGACAGAGACAGAGACGGAGGCAGAGACAGAGACAGAGACAGAGACAGAGACAGAGACAGAGACAGAGACAGAGACAGATACAGATACAGAGACAGAGACAGATACAGAGACAGAGACAGATACAGAGACAGATACAGAGACAGAGACAGATACAGAGACAGAGACAGAGACAGTTACAGAGACAGAGGCAGAGGCAGAGGCAGAGACTGCGACAGAGACAGTGACGGCGAGAGAGACAGAGATAGAGACAGAGACAGAGACAGAGACAGAGACAGAGACAGAGACAGAGACAGAGACGGAGACAGAGACAGAGACAGAGACAGAGACAGAGACAGAGACAGCGACAGCGACAGAGACAGGGACAGAGAGAGAGACAGAGACAGAGACTGAGACAGAGACAGAGACAGAGATAGCGAGAGAGACAGAGATAGAGACAGAGACAGAGATTGATACAGAGACAGAGACAGACAGAGACAGAGACAGAGACAGAGACAGAGACAGAGACAGAGACAGAGACAGGGACAGAGACAGAGACAGAGACAGCGAGGGAGACAGAGATAGAGACAGAGACAGAGACAGAGACAGAGATAGAGACAGAGACAGAGACAGACACAGATACAGAGACAGAGACAGAGACAGAAGCAGAGACAGGGACAGAGACAGAGACGGAGGCAGAGGCAGAGACAGAGACAGAGACACAGACAGATACAGATACAGAGACAGAGACAGATACAGAGACAGAGACAGATGCAGAGACAGACACAGAGACAGAGACAGATACAGAGACAGAGACAGAGACAGAGACAGAGACAGAGACAGAGACAGAGACAGAGACAGAGACAGAGGCAGAGGCAAAGGCAGAGGCAGAGACTGCGACAGAGACAGTGACGGCGAGAGAGACAGAGATAGAGACAGAGACAGCGACAGAGACAGAGACGGAGACAGAGACAGAGACAGAGACAGAGACAGAGACAGCGACAGCGACAGAGACAGGGACAGAGAGAGAGACAGACACAGAGACTGAGACAGGGACAGAGACAGAGATAGCGAGAGAGACAGATATAGAGACAGAGACAGAGATTGAGACAGAGACAGAGACAGACAGAGACAGAGACAGAGACAGAGACAGAGACCGAGACAGAGACAGAGATAGAGACGGAGACGGAGACAGAGACAGAGACAGAGACAGAGACAGAGACAGAGACGGAGACAGAGACAGAGACAGAGACAGAGACAGAGACAGAGACGGAGACAGAGACAGAGACAGAGACAGACACAGAGACAGAGACAGAGACAGAGACGGAGACGGAGACAGAGACAGAGACAGAGACGGAGACAGAGACGGAGACAGAGACGGAGACAGAGACAGAGACAGCGACAGAGACAGAGACAAAGACAGAGACAGAGACAGAGACAGAGACAGAGACAGAGACAGAGACAGAGACAGAGACGGAGACAGGGACAGAGACAGAGACAGACAGAGACAGAGACAGAGACAGAGACAGAGACAGAGACAGAGACAGAGACAGAGGCAGCGACAGAGACAGAGACAGAGACAGAGACAGAGACAGAGACATAGACAGAGACAGAGACTGCGACAGAGACAGAGACCGCGAGAGAGACAGAGATAGAGACGGAGACAGAGACAGAGACAGAGAGAGAGACAGAGACAGAGACAGAGACGGAGACAGAGACAGAGACAGAGACAGAGACAGAGACAGCGACAGCGACAGAGACAGGGACAGAGAGAGAGACAGGGACAGAGACTGAGACAGAGACAGAGACAGAGATAGCGAGAGAGACAGAGATAGAGAGAGAGACAGAGATTGAGACAGAGACAGAGACAGACAGAGACAGAGACAGAGACAGAGACAGAGACAGAGACAGAGACAGAGACAGAGACAAAGACAGAGACAGAGACAGACACAGATACAGAGACAGAGACGGAGACAGAAGCAGAGACAGAGACAGAGACAGAGACGGAGGCAGAGACAGAGACAGAGACAGAGACAGAGACAGAGACACAGGCAGAGACAGAGACAGAGACAGAGACGGAGGCAGAGACAGAGACAGAGACAGAGACAGAGACAGCGGCAGAGGCAGAGAGGTCGAGAGAGACAGAGATAGAGACGGAGACAGAGACAGAGACAGAGACAGCGACAGCGACAGAGACAGGGACAGAGAGAGAGACAGACACAGAGACTGAGACAGGGACAGAGACAGAGATAGCGAGAGAGACAGATATAGAGACAGAGACAGAGATTGAGACAGAGACAGAGACAGACAGAGACAGAGACAGAGACAGAGACAGAGACCGAGACAGAGACAGAGATAGAGACGGAGACGGAGACAGAGACAGAGACAGAGACAGAGACAGAGACAGAGACGGAGACAGAGACAGAGACAGAGACAGAGACAGAGACAGAGACGGAGACAGAGACAGAGACAGAGACAGACACAGAGACAGAGACAGAGACAGAGACGGAGACGGAGACAGAGACAGAGACAGAGACGGAGACAGAGACGGAGACAGAGACGGAGACAGAGACAGAGACAGCGACAGAGACAGAGACAAAGACAGAGACAGAGACAGAGACAGAGACAGAGACAGAGACAGAGACAGAGACAGAGACAGAGACGGAGACAGGGACAGAGACAGAGACAGACAGAGACAGAGACAGAGACAGAGACAGAGACAGAGACAGAGACAGAGACAGAGGCAGCGACAGAGACAGAGACAGAGACAGAGACAGAGACAGAGACATAGACAGAGACAGAGACTGCGACAGAGACAGAGACCGCGAGAGAGACAGAGATAGAGACGGAGACAGAGACAGAGACAGAGAGAGAGACAGAGACAGAGACAGAGACGGAGACAGAGACAGAGACAGAGACAGAGACAGAGACAGCGACAGCGACAGAGACAGGGACAGAGAGAGAGACAGGGACAGAGACTGAGACAGAGACAGAGACAGAGATAGCGAGAGAGACAGAGATAGAGAGAGAGACAGAGATTGAGACAGAGACAGAGACAGACAGAGACAGAGACAGAGACAGAGACAGAGACAGAGACAGAGACAGAGACAAAGACAGAGACAGAGACAGACACAGATACAGAGACAGAGACGGAGACAGAAGCAGAGACAGAGACAGAGACAGAGACGGAGGCAGAGACAGAGACAGAGACAGAGACAGAGACAGAGACACAGGCAGAGACAGAGACAGAGACAGAGACGGAGGCAGAGACAGAGACAGAGACAGAGACAGAGACAGCGGCAGAGGCAGAGAGGTCGAGAGAGACAGAGATAGAGACGGAGACAGAGACAGAGACAGAGACGGCGAGAGAGACAGAGACAGAGACAGAGACAGATACAGAGACAGAGACAGAGACGGAGACAGAGACAGAGGCAGATACAGAGACAGAGACTGAGACAGAGACAGAGACAGATACAGAGACAGAGACAGATACAGAGGCAGAGGCAGAGGCAGAGACTGCGACTGAGACAGTGACGGCGAGAGAGACAGAGATAGAGACAGAGACAGAGACAGAGACAGAGACGGAGACAGAGACAGCGAGCGAGACAGAGACAGAGACAGCGACAGAGACAGGGACAGAGAGAGAGACAGAGACGGAGACTGAGACAGAGACAGAGATAGCGAGAGAGACAGAGATAGAGACAGAGACAGAGGCAGAGACAGAGGCAGAGACAGAGGCAGAAACAGAGACAGAGACAGAGACAGGGACGGAGACAGAGACAGAGACCGCGATAGAGACAGAGACAGAGACAGAGGCAGAGGCAGAGGCAGAGGCAGAGACTGCGACAGAGACAGTGACGGCGAGAGAGACAGAAACAGAGACAGAAGTAGAGACAGACATAGAGACAGAGACAGAGGCAGGGACAGGGGCAGAGACGGAGACAGAGACAGAGACTGCGACAGAGACAGAGACAGCGAGAGAGACAGAGATAGAGACAGAGACAGAGACAGAGACAGAGACAGAGACAGAGACAGAGACAGAGACAGAGAGAGAGACAGAGACAGAGACAGAGACAGAGACAGAGACAGAGACAGAGAAAGAGACAGAGACAGACATAGAGACTGAGACAAAGGGCAGGGACAGAGGCAGAGACAGAGACAGATACAGAGACAGAGACTGAGACAGAGACAGAGACAGAGACAGAGACAGAGACAGAGACAGAGACAGAGACAGAGACAGAGACAGAGACTGAGACTCCGACAGAGACAGAGACAGCGAGAGAGACAGAGATAGAGACAGAGACAGAGACAGAGACAGAGACAGGGACAGAGACAGAGACAGAGACAGAGACAGAGACAGAGACAGAGAGAGAGACAGAGACAGAGACAGAGACAGAGACAGAGACAGAGACAGAGAAAGAGACAGAGACAGACATAGAGACTGAGACAAAGGGCAGGGACAGAGGCAGAGACAGAGACAGATACAGAGACAGAGACTGAGACAGAGACAGAGACAGAGACAGAGACAGAGACAGAGACAGAGACAGAGACAGAGACAGAGACTGAGACTCCGACAGAGACAGAGACAGCGAGAGAGACAGAGATAGAGACAGAGACAGAGACAGAGACAGAGACAGGGACAGGGACAGAGACAGAGACAGAGACAGAAACAGAGACAGAAACAGAGACAGACATAGAGACAGAGACAGTGGCAGGAACATAGGCAGAGACAGAGACAGAGACAGAGACAGAGACAGAGACAGAGACAGAGACAGAGACAGAGACAGCGACAGCGACAGAGTCAGGGACAGAGAGAGAGACAGAGATAGAGACAGAGACAGAGACAGAGACAGAGACAGAGACAGAGACAGAGACAGAGACAGAGACAGAGACAGAGACAGAGACAGAGACAGAGACAGAGACAGAGACAGAGACAGAGACAGAGACAGAGACAGAGACAGAGACAGAGACAGAGACAGAGACAGAGACAGAGACAGATACAGAGACAGAGACAGATACAGAGACAGAGACAGAGACAGAGACAGAGACAGAGACAGAGACAGAGATAGAGACAGAGACAGAGATTGAGACAGAGACAGACACAGAGACAGAGACAGAGACAGAGACAGAGACGGTGTGAGAGACAGAGATAGAGACAGAGACAGAGACAGAGACAGAGACAGAGAGGTCGAGAGAGACAGAGATAGAGACGGAGACAGAGACAGAGACAGAGGCAGAGGCAGAGACTGCGACAGAGACAGTGACGGCGAGAGAGACAGAGATAGAGACAGAGACAGAGACAGAGGCAGAGGCAGAGGCAGAGGCAGAGACTGCGGCAGAGACAGTGACGGCGAGAGAGACAGAAACAGAGACAGAAACAGAGACAGACATAGAGACAGAGACAGATGCACGGACAGGGGCAGAGACAGAGACAGAGACAGAGACTGCGACAGAGACAGAGACAGCGAGAGAGACAGAGATAGAGACAGAGACAGAGACAGAGACAGAGACAGAGACAGAGACAGAGACAGAGACGGAGACAGAGACAGAGACAGAGACAGAGACAGAGACAGAGACAGAGACAGAGACAGAGACAGAGACAGAGACAGAGACAGAGACAGAGACAGAGACAGCGACAGAGACAGAGACATAGACAGAGACAGAGCCAGAGGTGGAAACAGAGACAGAGACAGCGAGAGAGATAGAGATAGAGGCAGAGACAGAGACAGAGACAGAGATAGAGGCAGCGGCAGAGGCAGAGACTGCGACAGAGACAGTGACGGCGAGAGAGACAGAGATAGAGACAGCGACAGAGACAGAGACAGGGACGGAGGCAGAGACAGAGACCGAGATAGAGACAGAGACAGAGACAGAGACAGAGGCAGAGGCAGAGGCAGAGGCAGAGACTGCGACAGAGACAGTGATGGCGAGAGAGACAGAGATAGAGACAGAGACAGAGACAGAGACAGAGATAGAGACAGAGACAGAGACAGACACAGATACAGAGACAGAGACAGAGACAGAGACAGAGGCAGGGACAGAGGCAGAGACAGAGACAGAGACAGAGACAGAGACAGAGACAGCGACAGAGACAGAGACAGGGACAGAGAGAGAGACAGAGACAGAGACTGAGACAGAGACAGAGACAGAGACTGCGACAGAGACAGAGACCGCGAGAGAGACAGAGATAGAGACAGAGACAGAGACAGAGACTGAGACAGCGAGAGAGACAGAGACAGAGACAGAGGCAGAGACAGAGACAGAGACAGAGACGGAGGCAGAGACAAGGACAGAGACAGAGACAGAGACAGAGGCAGTGACAGAGACAGAGACAGAGACAGAGACGGCGCGAGAGACACAGATAGAGACAGAGACAGAGACAGAGACAGATACGGCGAGAGAGACAGAGATAGAGACAGAGACAGTGACAGAGACGGAGAGGGAGACAGAGACCGAGACAGAGACAGAGACAGAGACAGAGACAGAGACAGAGACAGAGACGGCGTGAGAGACAGAGATAGAGACAGAGACAGAGACAGAGACGGAGACAGAGACAGAGACGGAGACAGAGACAGAGACAGAGAAAGAGACAGAGACAGAGACAGCGACAGAGATAGAGACAGAGACAGAGACAGAGACAGAGACAGAGACAGAGACAGAGACAGAGACAGAGACAGAGACAGAGACGGAGACAGAGACAGAGACGGAGACAGAGACAGAGACAGAGAAAGAGACAGAGACAGAGACAGCGACAGAGACAGAGACAGAGATAGCGAGAGAGACAGAGACAGAGATTGAGACAGAGACAGGGATTGAGACAGAGACAGAGACAGACAGAGACAGAGACAGAGACAGAGACAGAGACAGAAACAGAGACAGAAACAGAGACAGACATAGAGACAGAGACAGTGGCAGGGATAGAGGCAGAGACAGAGACAGAGACAGAGACTGCGACAGAGACAGAGACAGCGAGAGAGACAGAGACAGAGATAGAGACAGAGACAGAGACAGAGACAGATACGGCGAGAGAGACAGAGATAGAGACAGAGACAGTGACAGAGACGGAGAGGGAGCAGAGACCGAGACAGAGACAGAGACAGAGACAGAGACAGAGACAGAGACAGAGGCAGAGACAGAGACAGAGACAGAGAGAGAGACAGAGACAGAGACAGAGACAGAGACAGAGACAGAGACAGGAACAGAGACAGAGACAGCGACAGAGACAGAGACAGAGACAGAGACAGAGACGGCGCGAGAGACAGAGATAGAGACAGAGACAGAGACAGAGACAGATACGGCGAGAGAGACAGAGATAGAGACAGAGACAGTGACAGAGACGGAGACGGAGACAGAGACCGAGACAGAGACAGAGACAGAGACAGAGACAGAGACAGAGACAGAGACAGAGACAGAGACAGAGACAGAGACAGAGACAGAGACAGAGACAGAGACAGAGACAGAGACAGAGACAGAGACAGAGACAGAGACAGAGACAGAGACAGAGACAGAGACAGAAACAGAGACAGAGACAGCGACAGAGACAGAGACAGAGACAGAGACAGAGACAGAGACGGCGTGAGAGACAGAGATAGAGACAGAGACAGAGACAGAGACGGAGACAGAGACAGAGACGGAGACAGAGACAGAGACAGAGAAAGAGACAGAGACAGAGACAGCGACAGAGACAGAGACAGAGACAGAGACAGAGACAGAGACAGAGACAGAGACAGAGACAGAGACGGAGACAGAGACAGAGACGGAGACAGAGACAGAGAAAGAGACAGAGACAGAGACAGCGACAGAGACAGAGACAGAGATAGCGAGAGAGACAGAGACAGAGATTGAGACAGAGACAGAGATTGAGACAGAGACAGAGACAGACAGAGACAGAGACAGAGACAGAGACAGAGACAGAAACAGAGACAGAAACAGAGACAGACATAGAGACAGAGACAGTGGCAGGGATAGAGGCAGAGACAGAGACAGAGACAGAGACTGCGACAGAGACAGAGACAGCGAGAGAGACAGAGACAGAGACAGAGACAGAGACGGAGACAGAGATAGAGACAGAGACAGAGACAGAGACAGAGACAGAGACAGAGACAGAGACAGAGACAGAGACGGAGACAGAGACAGAGACAGAGACAGAGACAGCGACAGAGACAGAGACAGCGAGAGAGACAGAGATAGAGACAGAGACGGAGACAGAGACAGAGAAAGAGACAGAGACAGATACAGAGACAGAGACAGAGACGGAGACAGAGACAGAGACGGAGACATAGACAGAGAAAGAGACAGAGACAGAGACAGCGACAGAGACAGAGACAGAGACAGAAACAGAGACAGAGACAGAGACAGACATAGAGACAGAGACGAAGGGCAGGGACAGAGGCAGAGACAGAGACAGAGACAGAGACAGACACTGCGACAGAGACAGAGACAGCGAGAGAGACAGAGATAGAGACAGAGACAGAGACAGAGACAGAGACAGAGACAGAGACAGAGACAGATACAGAGACAGAGACAGAGACAGAGACAGAGACAGAGACAGAGACAGAGAAAGAGACAGAGACAGAGACAGAGACAGAGACAGAGACAGAGACAGAGACAGCGACATACAGAGACAGAGACAGAGACAGAGACAGAGACAGAGACAGAGACAGAGACAGAGACAGAGACAGAGACAGAGACAGAGACAGAGACGGAGACAGAGACAGAGACAGAGACAGAGACAGAGACAGAGACAGAGACGGAGACAGAGACAGAGACAGAGACAGAGACAGAGAAAGAGACAGAGACAGAGACAGCGACAGCGACAGAGACAGAGACAGAGACAGAGACAGAGACAGACATAGAGACAGAGACAAAGGGCAGGGACAGAGGCAGAGTCAGAGACAGATACAGAGACAGAGACTGAGACAGAGACAGAGACAGAGACAGAGACAGAGACAGCGACAGAGACAGAGACAGCGAGAGAGACAGAGATAGAGACAGAGACGGAGACAGAGACAGAGAAGGAGACAGAGACAGAGACAGAGACAGAGACAGAGACAGAGACAGAGACAGAGACAGAGACAGAGACAGAGACAGAGACAGAGACGGAGACAGAGACAGAGACGGAGACATAGACAGAGAAAGAGACAGAGACAGAGACAGAGACAGAGACAGAGACAGAGACAGAGACAGAGACAGAGACAGAGACTGCGACAGAGACAGAGACAGCGAGAGAGACACAGATAGAGACAGAGACAGTGACAGAGACAGAGACAGAGACAGAGACAGAGACAGAGACAGAGACAGAGACAGAGACAGAGACAGAGACAGAGACAGAGACAGAGACAGAGACAGAGACAGAGACAGAGACAGAGACAGAGACAGAGACAGAGACAGAGACAGAGACAGAAACAGAGACAGAGACAGCGACAGAGACAGAGACAGAGACAGAGACAGAGACAGAGACGGCGTGAGAGACAGAGATAGAGACAGAGACAGAGACAGAGACGGAGACAGAGACAGAGACGGAGACAGAGACAGAGACAGAGAAAGAGACAGAGACAGAGACAGCGACAGAGACAGAGACAGAGACAGAGACAGAGACAGAGACAGAGACGGAGACAGAGACAGAGACGGAGACATAGACAGAGAAAGAGACAGAGACAGAGACAGAGACAGAGACAGAGACAGAGACAGAGACAGAGACAGAGACAGAGACTGCGACAGAGACAGAGACAGCGAGAGAGACACAGATAGAGACAGAGACAGTGACAGAGACAGAGACAGAGACAGAGACAGAGACAGAGACAGAGACAGAGACAGAGACAGAGACAGAGACAGAGACAGAGACAGAGACAGAGACAGAGACAGAGACAGAGACAGAGACAGAGACAGAGACAGAGACAGAGACAGAGACAGAAACAGAGACAGAGACAGCGACAGAGACAGAGACAGAGACAGAGACAGAGACAGAGACGGCGTGAGAGACAGAGATAGAGACAGAGACAGAGACAGAGACGGAGACAGAGACAGAGACGGAGACAGAGACAGAGACAGAGAAAGAGACAGAGACAGAGACAGCGACAGAGACAGAGACAGAGACAGAGACAGAGACAGAGACAGAGACAGAGACAGAGACAGAGACGGAGACAGAGACAGAGACGGAGACAGAGACAGAGACAGAGAAAGAGACAGAGACAGAGACAGCGACAGAGACAGAGACAGAGATAGCGAGAGAGACAGAGACAGAGATTGAGACAGAGACAGAGATTGAGACAGAGACAGAGACAGACAGAGACAGAGACAGAGACAGAGACAGAGACAGAAACAGAGACAGAAACAGAGACAGACATAGAGACAGAGACAGTGGCAGGGATAGAGGCAGAGACAGAGACAGAGACAGAGACTGCGACAGAGACAGAGACAGCGAGAGAGACAGAGACAGAGACAGAGACAGAGACAGAGACAGAGATAGAGACAGAGACAGAGACAGAGACAGAGACAGAGACAGAGACAGAGACAGAGACAGAGACAGAGACAGAGACGGCGTGAGAGACAGAGATAGAGACAGAGACAGAGACAGAGACAGAGAGGTCGAGAGAGAGAGAGATAGAGACGGAGACAGAGACAGAGACAGAGGCAGAGGCAGAGACTGCGACAGAGACAGTGACGGCGAGAGAGACAGAGATAGAGACAGAGACTGAGACAGAGACAGAGACAGAGACGGAGACAGAGACAGAGAGCGAGACAGAGACAGAGACAGAGACAGAGACAGAGACAGAGACAGATACAGAGACAGAGACAGAGACAGAGACGGAGACAGAGACAGAGACAGAGACAGAGACAGCGACAGAGACAGAGACAGCGAGAGAGACAGAGATAGAGACAGAGACGGAGACAGAGACAGAGAAAGAGACAGAGACAGATACAGAGACAGAGACAGAGACGGAGACAGAGACAGAGACGGAGACATAGACAGAGAAAGAGACAGAGACAGAGACAGCGACAGAGACAGAGACAGAGACAGAAACAGAGACAGAGACAGAGACAGACATAGAGACAGAGACGAAGGGCAGGGACAGAGGCAGAGACAGAGACAGAGACAGAGACAGACACTGCGACAGAGACAGAGACAGCGAGAGAGACAGAGATAGAGACAGAGACAGAGACAGAGACAGAGACAGAGACAGAGACAGAGACAGAGACAGATACAGAGACAGAGACAGAGACAGAGACAGAGACAGAGACAGAGACAGAGAAAGAGACAGAGACAGAGACAGAGACAGAGACAGAGACAGCGACATACAGAGACAGAGACAGAGACAGAGACAGAGACAGAGACAGAGACAGAGACAGAGACAGAGACAGAGACAGAGACAGAGACGGAGACAGAGACAGAGACAGAGACAGAGACAGAGACAGAGACAGAGACGGAGACAGAGACAGAGACAGAGACAGAGACAGAGAAAGAGACAGAGACAGAGACAGCGACAGCGACAGAGACAGAGACAGAGACAGAGACAGAGACAGACATAGAGACAGAGACAAAGGGCAGGGACAGAGGCAGAGTCAGAGACAGATACAGAGACAGAGACTGAGACAGAGACAGAGACAGAGACAGAGACAGAGACAGCGACAGAGACAGAGACAGCGAGAGAGACAGAGATAGAGACAGAGACGGAGACAGAGACAGAGAAAGAGACAGAGACAGAGACAGAGACAGAGACAGAGACAGAGACAGAGACAGAGACAGAGACAGAGACAGAGACAGAGACGGAGACAGAGACAGAGACGGAGACATAGACAGAGAAAGAGACAGAGACAGAGACAGCGACAGAGACAGAGACAGAGACAGAAACATAGACAGAGACAGAGACAGAGACAGAGGCAGAGACAGAGACAGAGACAGAGACAGAGACAGAGACAGAGACAGAGACAGAGACAGAGACAGAGACAGAGACAGAGACAGAGACAGAGACAGAGACAGAGACAGAGACTGCGACAGAGACAGAGACAGCGAGAGAGACACAGATAGAGACAGAGACAGTGACAGAGACAGAGACAGAGACAGCGAGAGAGACAGAGATAGAGACAGAGACAGAGACAGAGACAGAGACAGAGACAGAGACAGAGACAGAGAAAGAGACAGAGACAGACATAGAGACAGAGACAAAGGGCAGGGACAGAGGCAGAGTCAGAGACAGATACAGAGACAGAGACTGAGACAGAGACAGAGACAGAGACAGAGACAGAGACAGAGACAGAGACAGAGACAGAGACAGAGACAGAGACAGAGACAGAGACAGAGACAGAGACAGAGACAGAGAC
This sequence comes from Megachile rotundata, assembly GCF_050947335.1. NCBI lineage: Eukaryota > Metazoa > Arthropoda > Insecta > Hymenoptera > Megachilidae > Megachile > Megachile rotundata. The sequence goes on along the minus strand of NC_134985.1, from coordinate 2,488,457 downwards.
AGAGACAGAGACAGAGACAGAGACAGAGACTCCGACAGAGACAGAGACAGCGAGAGAGACAGAGATAGAGACAGAGACAGAGACAGAGACAGGGACAGAGACAGAGACAGAGACAGAGACAGAGACAGAAACAGAGACAGAAACAGAGACAGACATAGAGACAGAGACAGAGACAGTGGCAGGGACAGAGGCAGAGACAGAGACAGAGACAGAGACAGAGACAGAGACAGCGACAGCGACAGAGTCAGGGACAGAGAGAGAGACAGAGATAGAGACAGAGACAGAGACAGAGACAGAGACAGAGACAGAGACAGAGACAGAGACAGATACAGAGACAGAGACAGAGACAGAGACAGAGACAGAGACAGAGACAGAGACAGAGACAGATACAGAGACAGAGACAGATACAGAGACAGCGACAGAGACAGGGACAGAGAGAGAGACAGAGACAGAGACTGAGACAGAGACAGAGACAGAGATAGCGAGAGAGACAGAGATAGAGACAGAGACAGAGACAGAGGCAGAGGCAGAGGCAGAGGCAGAGACTGCGACAGAGACAGTGACGGCGAGAGAGACAGAAACAGAGACAGAAGCAGAGACAGACATAGAGACAGAGGCAGAGGCAGGGACAGGGGCAGAGACAGAGACAGAGACAGAGACTGCGACAGAGACAGAGACACGGAGAGAGACAGAGATAGAGACAGAGACAGAGACAGAGACAGAGACAGCGAGAGAGACAGAGATAGAGACAGAGACAGAGACAGAGACAGAGACAGAGACAGCGACAGCGACAGAGACAGGGACAGAGAGAGAGACAGAGACAGAGACTGAGACAGAGACAGAGACAGAGATAGCGAGAGAGACAGAGATAGAGACAGAGACAGAGGCAGAGACAGAGGCAGGGACAGAGGCAGACACAGAGACAGAGACAGAGACATGGACAGGGACAGAGGCAGAGGTAAAAGCAGAGACAGAGACAGCGAGAGAGATAGAGATAGAGGCAGAGACAGAGACAGAGTCAGAGATAGAGGCAGCGGCAGAGGCAGAGACTGCGACAGAGACAGTGACGGCGAGAGAGACAGAGATAGAGACAGCGACAGAGACAGAGACAGGGACGGAGACAGAGACAGAAACCGAGATAGAGACAGAGACAGAGACAGAGGTAGACGCAGAGGCAAAGGCAGAGGCAGAGACTGCGGCATTGACAGTGACGGCGAGAGAGACAGAAACAGAGACGGAAACAGAGGCAGACATAGAGACAGAGACAGCGGCAGGGACAGAGGCAGAGACAGAGACAGAGACAGAGACTGCGACAGAGACAGAGACCGCGAGAGAGACAGAGATAGAGACAGAGACAGAGTCAGAGACTGAGACAGCGAGAGAGACAGAGACAGAGACAGAGGCAGAGACAGAGACAGAGACAGAGACGGAGGCAGAGACAAGGACAGAGTCAGAGACAGAGACAGAGGCAGAGGCATAGAGGTCGAGAGAGACAGAGATAGAGACGGAGACAGAGACAGAGACAGAGACGGCGAGAGAGACAGAGACAGAGACAGAGACAGATACAGAGACAGAGACAGAGGCAGAGGCAGCGGCAGAGACTGCGACAGAGACAGTGACGGCGAGAGAGACAGAGATAGAGACAGAGACAGAGACAGAGACAGAGACGGAGACAGAGACAGAGACAGCGACAGAGACAGAGACAGCGACAGCGACAGAGACAGGGCCAGAGAGAGAGACAGAGACAGAGACTGAGACAGAGACAGAGACAGAGATAGCGAGAGAGACAGAGATAGAGACAGAGACAGAGATTGAGACAGAGACAGAGACAGACAGAGACAGAGACAGAGACAGAGACAGAGACAGAGACAGAGACTGAGACAGAGACAGAGACAGAGACAGAGACAGAGACAGAGACAGAGACAGAGACAGAGACAGAGACAGAGACAGAGACAGAGACAGAGACAGAGACGGAGGCAGAGACAGAGACAGAGACAGAGACAGAGACAGAGACAGAGGCAGAGGCAGAGAGGTCGAGAGAGACAGAGATAGAGACGGAGACAGAGACAGAGACAGAGACAGAGACAGCGGCAGAGGCAGAGAGGTCGAGAGAGACTGAGATAGAGACGGAGACAGAGACAGAGACAGAGACGGCGAGAGAGACAGAGACAGAGACAGAGACAGATACAGAGACAGAGACAGAGACAGAGGCAGGGACAGAGGCAGAGACAGAGACAGAGACAGAGACAGCGACAGAGACAGAGACCGCGAGAGAGACAGAGATAGAGACAGAGACAGAGACAGAGACAGCGAGAGAGACAGAGATAGAGACAGAGACAGAGACAGAGACAGAGACAGAGACAGAGACAGAGACAGAGACTGCGACAGAGACAAGGACCGCGAGAGAGACAGAGATAGAGACAGAGACAGAGACAGAGACTGAGACCGCGAGAGAGACAGAGACAGAGACAGAGACAGAGACAGAGACAGAGACAGAGACAGAGACAAAGACAGAGGCAGAGAGAGAGACAGAGACAGAGACTCAGACAGCGAGAGAGACAGAGACAGAGACAGAGACAGAGACAGAGACAGAGACAAAGACAGAGGCAGAGAGAGAGACGGCGAGAGAGACAGAGATAGAGACAGAGACAGAGACAGAGACAGAGATAGAGACAGAGACAGAGACAGACACAGATACAGAGACAGAGACAGAGGCAGAGACAGAGACGGAGGCAGAGACAGAGACAGAGACAGAGACAGAGACAGAGACAGAGACAGAGACAGAGACAGAGACAGAGACAGAGACAGAGACAGAGACGGAGACAGAGACAGAGACAGAGACAGAGACAGAGACAGAGACAGAGACGGAGACAGAGACAGAGACAGAGACAGAGACAGAGAAAGAGACAGAGACAGAGACAGCGACAGCGACAGAGACAGAGACAGAGACAGAGACAGAGACAGACATAGAGACAGAGACAAAGGGCAGGGACAGAGGCAGAGTCAGAGACAGATACAGAGACAGAGACTGAGACAGAGACAGAGACAGAGACAGAGACAGAGACAGCGACAGAGACAGAGACAGCGAGAGAGACAGAAACAGAGACAGAAGCAGAGACAGACATAGAGACAGAGGCAGAGGCAGGGACAGGGGCAGAGACAGAGACAGAGACAGAGACTGCGACAGAGACAGAGACACGGAGAGAGACAGAGATAGAGACAGAGACAGAGACAGAGACAGAGACAGCGAGAGAGACAGAGATAGAGACAGAGACAGAGACAGAGACAGAGACAGAGACAGCGACAGCGACAGAGACAGGGACAGAGAGAGAGACAGAGACAGAGACTGAGACAGAGACAGAGACAGAGATAGCGAGAGAGACAGAGATAGAGACAGAGACAGAGGCAGAGACAGAGGCAGGGACAGAGGCAGACACAGAGACAGAGACAGAGACATGGACAGGGACAGAGGCAGAGGTAAAAGCAGAGACAGAGACAGCGAGAGAGATAGAGATAGAGGCAGAGACAGAGACAGAGTCAGAGATAGAGGCAGCGGCAGAGGCAGAGACTGCGACAGAGACAGTGACGGCGAGAGAGACAGAGATAGAGACAGCGACAGAGACAGAGACAGGGACGGAGACAGAGACAGAAACCGAGATAGAGACAGAGACAGAGACAGAGGTAGACGCAGAGGCAAAGGCAGAGGCAGAGACTGCGGCATTGACAGTGACGGCGAGAGAGACAGAAACAGAGACGGAAACAGAGGCAGACATAGAGACAGAGACAGCGGCAGGGACAGAGGCAGAGACAGAGACAGAGACAGAGACTGCGACAGAGACAGAGACCGCGAGAGAGACAGAGATAGAGACAGAGACAGAGTCAGAGACTGAGACAGCGAGAGAGACAGAGACAGAGACAGAGGCAGAGACAGAGACAGAGACAGAGACGGAGGCAGAGACAAGGACAGAGTCAGAGACAGAGACAGAGGCAGAGGCATAGAGGTCGAGAGAGACAGAGATAGAGACGGAGACAGAGACAGAGACAGAGACGGCGAGAGAGACAGAGACAGAGACAGAGACAGATACAGAGACAGAGACAGAGGCAGAGGCAGCGGCAGAGACTGCGACAGAGACAGTGACGGCGAGAGAGACAGAGATAGAGACAGAGACAGAGACAGAGACAGAGACGGAGACAGAGACAGAGACAGCGACAGAGACAGAGACAGCGACAGCGACAGAGACAGGGCCAGAGAGAGAGACAGAGACAGAGACTGAGACAGAGACAGAGACAGAGATAGCGAGAGAGACAGAGATAGAGACAGAGACAGAGATTGAGACAGAGACAGAGACAGACAGAGACAGAGACAGAGACAGAGACAGAGACAGAGACAGAGACTGAGACAGAGACAGAGACAGAGACAGAGACAGAGACAGAGACAGAGACAGAGACAGAGACAGAGACAGAGACAGAGACAGAGACAGAGACAGAGACGGAGGCAGAGACAGAGACAGAGACAGAGACAGAGACAGAGACAGAGGCAGAGGCAGAGAGGTCGAGAGAGACAGAGATAGAGACGGAGACAGAGACAGAGACAGAGACAGAGACAGCGGCAGAGGCAGAGAGGTCGAGAGAGACTGAGATAGAGACGGAGACAGAGACAGAGACAGAGACGGCGAGAGAGACAGAGACAGAGACAGAGACAGATACAGAGACAGAGACAGAGACAGAGGCAGGGACAGAGGCAGAGACAGAGACAGAGACAGAGACAGCGACAGAGACAGAGACCGCGAGAGAGACAGAGATAGAGACAGAGACAGAGACAGAGACAGCGAGAGAGACAGAGATAGAGACAGAGACAGAGACAGAGACAGAGACAGAGACAGAGACAGAGACAGAGACTGCGACAGAGACAGAGACCGCGAGAGAGACAGAGATAGAGACAGAGACAGAGACAGAGACTGAGACCGCGAGAGAGACAGAGACAGAGACAGAGACAGAGACAGAGACAGAGACAGAGACAGAGACAAAGACAGAGGCAGAGAGAGAGACAGAGACAGAGACTCAGACAGCGAGAGAGACAGAGACAGAGACGGAGACAGAGACAGAGACAGAGACAAAGACAGAGGCAGAGAGAGAGACGGCGAGAGAGACAGAGATAGAGACAGAGACAGAGACAGAGACAGAGATAGAGACAGAGACAGAGACAGACACAGATACAGAGACAGAGACAGAGACAGAAGCAGAGACAGAGGCAGAGACAGAGACGGAGGCAGAGACAGAGACAGAGACAGAGACAGAGACAGAGACAGAGACAGAGACAGAGACAGATACAGATACAGAGACAGAGACAGATACAGAGACAGAGACAGATACAGAGACAGATACAGAGACAGAGACAGATACAGAGACAGAGACAGAGACAGAGACAGAGACAGAGGCAGAGGCAGAGGCAGAGACTGCGACAGAGACAGTGACGGCGAGAGAGACATCGATAGAGACAGAGACAGAGACAGAGACAGAGACAGAGACAGAGACGGAGACAGAGACAGAGACAGAGACAGAGACAGAGACAGCGACAGCGACAGAGACAGGGACAGAGAGAGGGACAGAGACAGAGACTGAGACAGAGACAGAGACAGAGATAGCGAGAGAGAGAGAGATAGAGACAGAGACAGAGATTGATACAGAGACAGAGACAGACAGAGACAGACAGAGACATAGACAGAGACAGAGACAGAGACAGAGGCAGAGACAGAGACAGAGACAGAGACAGAGACAGAGACAGGGACAGAGACAGAGACACAGACAGCGAGGGAGACAGAGATAGAGACAGAGACAGAGACAGAGACAGAGACAGAGACTGCGACAGAGACAGAGACCGCGAGAGAGACAGAGATAGAGACAGAGACAGAGACAGAGACAGAGACGGCGAGAGAGACAGAGACAGAGACAGAGACAGAGACAGACACAGAGACAGAGACAGAGACAGAGACAGAGACAGATACAGAGACAGAGACAGAGACAGAGACAGAGACAGAGAAAGAGACAGAGACAGAGACAGAGACAGAGACAGCGACAGAGACAGAGACAGAGACAGAGACAGAGACAGAGACAGAGACGGAGACAGAGACAGAGACAGAGACAGAGACAGAGACAGAGGCAGAGACAGAGACAGCGACAGCGACAGAGACAGGGACAGAGAGAGAGACAGAGACGGAGACTGAGACAGAGACAGAGACAGAGATAGCGAGAGAGACAGAGATAGAGAGAGAGACAGAGATTGAGACAGAGACAGAGACAGACAGAGACAGAGACAGAGACAGAGACAGAGACAGAGACAGAGACAGAGGCAGAGACAGAGACAGAGACAGAGACAGAGACAGAGACAGAGACAGAGACAGAGACAGAGACAGAGACAGAGGCAGAGGCAGAGGCAGAGACTGCGACAGAGACAGTGACGGCGAGAGAGACAGAAACAGAGACAGAAACAGAGACAGACATAGAGACAGAGACAGAGGCAGAGACATAGACAGAGACAGAGACTGCGACAGAGACAGAGACCGCGAGAGAGACAGAGATAGAGACGGAGACAGAGACAGAGACAGAGAGAGAGACAGAGACAGAGACAGAGACAGAGACGGAGACAGAGACAGAGACAGAGACAGAGACAGAGACAGAGACAGCGACAGCGACAGAGACAGGGACAGAGAGAGAGACAGAGACAGAGACTGAGACAGAGACAGAGACAGAGATAGCGAGAGAGACAGAGATAGAGAGAGAGACAGAGATTGAGACAGAGACAGAGACAGAGGCAGAGACAGAGGCAGAGACAGATGCAGAGACAGAGACAGAGACAGGGACGGAGACAGAGACAGAGACCGAGATAGAGACAGAGACAGAGACAGAGGCAGAGGCAGAGGCAGAGGCAGAGACTGCGACAGAGACAGTGACGGCGAGAGAGACAGAAACAGAGACAGAAGCAGAGACAGACATAGAGACAGAGACAGAGGCAGGGACAGGGGCAGAGACGGAGACAGAGACAGAGACTGCGACAGAGACAGAGACAGCGAGAGAGACAGAGATAGAGACAGAGACAGAGACAGAGACAGAGACAGAGACAGAGACAGAGACAGAGAGAGAGACAGAGACAGAGACAGAGACAGAGACAGAGACAGAGACAGAGACAGAGACAGAGAAAGAGACAGAGACAGACATAGAGACTGAGACAAAGGGCAGGGACAGAGGCAGAGACAGAGACAGATACAGAGACAGAGACTGAGACAGAGACAGAGACAGAGACAGAGACAGAGACAGAGACAGAGACAGAGACAGAGACAGAGACTCCGACAGAGACAGAGACAGCGAGAGAGACAGAGATAGAGATAGAGACAGAGACAGAGACAGAGACAGGGACAGAGACAGAGACAGAGACAGAAACAGAGACAGAAACAGAGACAGACATAGAGACAGAGACAGTGGCAGGGACAGAGGCAGAGACAGAGACAGAGACAGAGACAGAGACAGAGACAGAGACAGAGACAGAGACAGAGACAGCGACAGCGACAGAGTCAGGGACAGAGAGAGAGACAGAGATAGAGACAGAGACAGAGACAGAGACAGAGACAGAGACAGAGACAGAGACAGAGACAGAGACAGAGACAGAGACAGAGACAGAGACAGAGACAGAGACAGAGACAGAGACAGAGACAGAGACAGAGACAGAGACAGAGACAGATACAGAGACAGAGACAGATACAGAGACAGAGACAGAGACGGAGACAGAGACAGAGACAGAGACAGAGACAGCGACAGCGACAGAGACAGGGACAGAGAGAGAGACAGAGACAGAGACTGAGACAGAGACAGAGACAGAGATAGCGAGAGAGACAGAGATAGAGACAGAGACAGAGATTGAGACAGAGACAGGGACAGACAGAGACAGAGACAGAGACAGAGACAGAGACAGAGACAGAGACAGAGACAGAGACAGAGACAGAGACAGAGACAGAGACAGAGACAGAGACAGAGACAGAGACAGAGACAGAGACGGTGTGAGAGACAGAGATAGAGACAGAGACAGAGACAGAGACAGAGACAGAGAGGTCGAGAGAGACAGAGATAGAGACGGAGACAGAGACAGAGACAGAGGCAGAGGCAGAGACTGCGACAGAGACAGTGACGGCGAGAGAGACAGAGATAGAGACAGAGACAGAGACAGAGGCAGAGGCAGAGGCAGAGACTGCGGCAGAGACAGTGACGGCGAGAGAGACAGAAACAGAGACAGAAACAGAGACAGACATAGAGACAGAGACAGATGCAGGGACAGGGGCGGAGACAGAGACAGAGACAGAGACTGCGACAGAGACAGTGACGGCGAGAGAGACAGAGATAGAGACAGAGACAGAGACAGAGGCAGAGGCAGAGGCAGAGACTGCGGCAGAGACAGTGACGGCGAGAGAGACAGAAACAGAGACAGAAACAGAGACAGACATAGAGACAGAGACAGATGCAGGGACAGGGGCGGAGACAGAGACAGAGACAGAGACTGCGACAGAGACAGAGACAGCGAGAGAGACAGAGATAGAGACAGAGACAGAGACAGAGACAGAGACAGAGACAGAGACAGAGACGGAGACAGAGACAGAGACAGAGACAGAGACAGAGACAGAGACAGAGACAGAGACAGAGACAGAGACAGAGACAGAGACAGAGACAGAGACAGAGACAGAGACAGAGACAGAGACAGCGACAGAGACAGAGACATAGACAGAGACAGAGCCAGAGGTGGAAGCAGAGACAGAGACAGCGAGAGAGATAGAGATAGAGGCAGAGACAGAGACAGAGACAGAGGTAGAGGCAGCGGCAGAGGCAGAGACTGCGACAGAGACAGTGACGGCGAGAGAGACAGAGATAGAGACAGCGACAGAGACAGAGACAGGGACGGAGGCAGAGACAGAGACCGAGATAGAGACAGAGACAGAGACAGAGACAGAGGCAGAGGCAGAGGCAGAGACTGCGACAGAGACAGTGACGGCGAGAGAGACAGAAACAGAGACAGAAGCAGAGACAGACATAGAGACAGAGACAGAGGCAGGGACAGGGGCAGAGACAGAGACAGAGACAGAGACAGAGACAGAGACAGAGACAGAGACAGAGACGGAGACAGAGACAGAGACAGAGACAGAGACAGAGACAGAGACAGAGACAGAGACAGAGACAGAGACAGAGACAGAGACAGAGACAGAGACAGCGACAGAGACAGAGACATAGACAGAGACAGAGCCAGAGGTGGAAGCAGAGACAGAGACAGCGAGAGAGATAGAGATAGAGGCAGAGACAGAGACAGAGACAGAGGTAGAGGCAGCGGCAGAGGCAGAGACTGCGACAGAGACAGTGACGGCGAGAGAGACAGAGATAGAGACAGCGACAGAGACAGAGACAGGGACGGAGGCAGAGACAGAGACCGAGATAGCGACAGAGACAGAGACAGAGACAGAGGCAGAGGCAGAGGCAGAGACTGCGACAGAGACAGTGACGGCGAGAGAGACAGAAACAGAGACAGAAGCAGAGACAGACATAGAGACAGAGACAGAGGCAGGGACAGGGGCAGAGACAGAGACAGAGACAGAGACTGCGACAGAGACAGAGACACGGAGAGAGACAGAGATAGAGACAGAGACAGAGACAGAGACAGAGACAGAGAGAGAGACAGAGACAGAGACAGAGACAGAGACAGAGACAGAGACAGCGACAGCGACAGAGACAGGGACAGAGAGAGAGACAGTGACAGAGACTGAGACAGAGACAGAGACAGAGATAGCGAGAGAGACAGAGATAGAGACAGAGACAGAGGCAGAGACAGAGGCAGGGACAGAGGCAGACACAGAGACAGAGACAGAGACATGGACAGGGACAGAGGCAGAGGTAAAAGCAGAGACAGAGACAGCGAGAGAGATAGAGATAGAGGCAGAGACAGAGACAGAGTCAGAGATAGAGGCAGCGGCAGAGGCAGAGACTGCGACAGAGACAGTGACGGCGAGAGAGACAGAGATAGAGACAGCGACAGAGACAGAGACAGGGACGGAGACGGAGGCAGAAACCGAGATAGAGACAGAGACAGAGACAGAGGTAGACGCAGAGGCAAAGGCAGAGGCAGAGACTGCGACAGAGACAGTGACGGCGAGAGAGACAGAAACAGAGACAGAAACAGAGGCAGACATAGAGACAGAGACAGCGGCAGGGACAGAGGCAGAGACAGAGACAGAGACAGAGACTGCGACAGAGACAGAGACCGCGAGAGAGACAGAGATAGAGACAGCGACAGAGACAGAGACAGAGACAGCGAGAGAGACAGAGATAGAGACAGAGACAGAGACAGAGACAGAGACAGAGACAGAGACAGAGACAGAGACAGAGACAGAGACAGAGACAGAGACAGAGACAAAGACAGAGGCAGAGACAGAGACGGCGAGAGAGACAGAGATAGAGACAGAGACAGAGACAGAGACAGAGATAGAGACAGAGACAGAGACAGACACAGATACAGAGACAGAGACAGAGACAGAAGCAGAGACAGAGACAGAGACAGAGACGGAGGCAGAGACAGAGACAGAGACAGAGACAGAGACAGAGACAGAGACAGAGACAGAGACAGATACAGATACAGAGACAGAGACAGATACAGAGACAGAGACAGATACAGAGACAGATACAGAGACAGAGACAGATACAGAGACAGAGACAGAGACAGTTACAGAGACAGAGGCAGTGGCAGAGGCAGAGACTGCGACAGAGACAGTGACGGCGAGAGAGACAGAGATAGAGACAGAGACAGAGACAGAGACAGAGACAGAGACAGAGACAGAGACAGAGACGGAGACAGAGACAGAGACAGAGACAGAGACAGAGACAGAGACAGCGACAGCGACAGAGACAGGGACAGAGAGAGAGACAGAGACAGAGACTGAGACAGAGACAGAGACAGAGATAGCGAGAGAGACAGAGATAGAGACAGAGACAGAGATTGATACAGAGACAGAGACAGACAGAGACAGAGACAGAGACAGAGACAGAGACAGAGACAGAGACAGAGACAGAGACAGGGACAGAGACAGAGACAGAGACAGCGAGGGAGACAGAGATAGAGACAGAGACAGAGACAGAGACAGAGATAGAGACAGAGACAGAGACAGACACAGATACAGAGACAGAGACAGAGACAGAAGCAGAGACAGAGACAGAGACAGAGACGGAGGCAGAGGCAGAGACAGAGACAGAGACACAGACAGATACAGATACAGAGACAGAGACAGATACAGAGACAGAGACAGATGCAGAGACAGACACAGAGACAGAGACAGATACAGAGACAGAGACAGAGACAGAGACAGAGACAGAGACAGAGACAGAGACAGAGACAGAGACAGAGGCAGAGGCAAAGGCAGAGGCAGAGACTGCGACAGAGACAGTGACGGCGAGAGAGACAGAGATAGAGACAGAGACAGCGACAGAGACAGAGACGGAGACAGAGACAGAGACAGAGACAGAGACAGCGACAGCGACAGAGACAGGGACAGAGAGAGAGACAGACACAGAGACTGAGACAGGGACAGAGACAGAGATAGCGAGAGAGACAGATATAGAGACAGAGACAGAGATTGAGACAGAGACAGAGACAGACAGAGACAGACACAGATACAGAGACAGAGACAGAGACAGAGACAGAGGCAGGGACAGAGGCAGAGACAGAGACAGAGACAGAGACAGAGACAGAGACAGCGACAGAGACAGAGACAGGGACAGAGAGAGAGACAGAGACAGAGACTGAGACAGAGACAGAGACAGAGATAGCGAGAGAGACAGAGATAGTGACAGAGACAGAGATTGATACAGAGACAGAGACAGACAGAGACAGAGACAGAGACAGAGACAGAGACAGAGACAGAGACAGAGACAGGGACAGAGACAGAGACAGAGACAGCGAGGGAGACAGAGATAGAGACAGAGACAGAGACAGAGACAGATACAGAGACAGAGACAGAGACAGAGACAGAGACAGAGGCAGATACAGAGACAGAGACAGAGACAGAGACAGAGACAGATACAGAGACAGAGACAGATACAGAGGCAGAGGCAGAGGCAGAGACTGCGACTGAGACAGTGACGGCGAGAGAGACAGAGATAGAGACAGAGACAGAGACAGAGACAGAGACGGAGACAGAGACAGCGAGCGAGACAGAGACAGAGACAGCGACAGAGACATGGACAGAGAGAGAGACAGAGACGGAGACTGAGACAGAGACAGAGATAGCGAGAGAGACAGAGATAGAGACAGAGACAGAGGCAGAGACAGAGGCAGAGACAGAGGCAGAGACAGAGACAGAGACAGAGACAGGGACGGAGACAGAGACAGAGACCGCGATAGAGACAGAGACAGAGACAGAGGCAGAGGCAGAGGCAGAGGCAGAGACTGCGACAGAGACAGTGACGGCGAGAGAGACAGAAACAGAGACAGAAGTAGAGACAGACATAGAGACAGAGACAGAGGCAGGGACAGGGGCAGAGACGGAGACAGAGACAGAGACTGCGACAGAGACAGAGACAGCGAGAGAGACAGAGATAGAGACAGAGACAGAGACAGAGACAGAGACAGAGACAGAGACAGAGACAGAGACAGAGACAGAGAGAGAGACAGAGACAGAGACAGAGACAGAGACAGAGACAGGGACAGAGACAGAGATTGATACAGAGACAGAGACAGACAGAGACAGAGACAGAGACAGAGACAGAGACAGAGACAGAGACAGAGACAGAGACAGGGACAGAGACAGAGACAGAGACAGCGAGGGAGACAGAGATAGAGACAGAGACAGAGACAGAGACAGCGAGAGAGACAGAGATAGAGACAGAGACAGAGACAGAGACAGAGACAGAGACAGAGACTGCGACAGAGACAGAGACCGCGAGAGAGACAGAGATAGAGACAGAGACAGAGACAGAGACTGAGACAGCGAGAGAGACAGAGACAGAGACAGAGACAGAGACAGAGACAGAGACAAACACAGAGGCAGAGACAGAGACGGCGAGAGAGACAGAGATAGAGACAGAGACAGAGACAGAGACAGAGACTGCGACAGAGACAGAGACCGCGAGAGATACAGAGATAGAGACAGAGACAGAGACAGAGACTGAGACAGCGAGAGAGACAGAGACAGAGACAGAGACAGAGACAGAGACAGAGACAGAGACAGAGACAGAGACAGAGACAAAGACAGAGGCAGAGACAGAGACGGCGAGAGAGACAGAGATAGAGACAGAGACAGAGACAGAGGCAGATACAGAGACAGAGACAGAGACAGAGACAGAGACAGAGACAGATACAGAGGCAGAGGCAGAGGCAGAGACTGCGACTGAGACAGTGACGGCGAGAGAGACAGAGATAGAGACAGAGACAGAGACAGAGACAGAGACGGAGACAGAGACAGCGAGCGAGACAGAGACAGAGACAGCGACAGAGACAGGGACAGAGAGAGAGACAGAGACGGAGACTGAGACAGAGACAGAGATAGCGAGAGAGACAGAGATAGAGACAGAGACAGAGGCAGAGACAGAGGCAGAGACAGAGGCAGAGACAGAGACAGAGACAGAGACGGAGGCAGAGGCAGAGACAGAGACGGAGACAGAGACAGCGGCAGAGGCAGAGAGGTCGAGAGAGACAGAGATAGAGACGGAGACAGAGACAGAGACAGAGACGGCGAGAGAGACAGAGACAGAGACGGAGACAGATACAGAGACAGAGACAGAGACAGAGGCAGGGACAGAGGCAGAGACAGAGACAGAGACAGAGACAGCCGCAGAGACAGAGACCGCGAGAGAGACAGAGATAGAGACAGAGACAGAGACAGAGACAGCGAGAGAGACAGAGATAGAGACACAGACAGAGACAGAGACAGAGACAGAGACAGAGACAGAGACAGAGACAGAGACAGAGACAGAGACAGAGACAGATACAGAGACAGAGACAGATACAGAGACAGAGACAGAGACAGAGACAGAGACAGAGACAGAGACAGAGATAGAGACAGAGACAGAGATTGAGACAGAGACAGACACAGAGACAGAGACAGAGACAGAGACAGAGACGGTGTGAGAGACAGAGATAGAGACAGAGACAGAGACAGAGACAGAGACAGAGAGGTCGAGAGAGACAGAGATAGAGACGGAGACAGAGACAGAGACAGAGGCAGAGGCAGAGACTGCGACAGAGACAGTGACGGCGAGAGAGACAGAGATAGAGACAGAGACAGAGACAGAGGCAGAGGCAGAGGCAGAGGCAGAGACTGCGGCAGAGACAGTGACGGCGAGAGAGACAGAAACAGAGACAGAAACAGAGACAGACATAGAGACAGAGACAGATGCACGGACAGGGGCAGAGACAGAGACAGAGACAGAGACTGCGACAGAGACAGAGACAGCGAGAGAGTCAGAGATAGAGACAGAGACAGAGACAGAGACAGAGACAGAGACAGAGACGGAGACAGAGACAGAGACAGAGACAGAGACAGAGACAGAGACAGAGGCAGGGACAGAGGCAGAGACAGAGACAGAGACAGAGACAGAGACAGAGACAGCGACAGAGACAGAGACAGGGACAGAGAGAGAGACAGAGACAGAGACTGAGACAGAGACAGAGACAGAGATAGCGAGAGAGACAGAGATAGTGACAGAGACAGAGATTGATACAGAGACAGAGACAGACAGAGACAGAGACAGAGACAGAGACAGAGACAGAGACAGAGACAGAGACAGAGACAGAGACAGGGACACAGACAGAGACAGAGACAGCGAGGGAGACAGAGATAGAGACAGAGACAGAGACAGAGACAGCGAGAGAGACAGAGATAGAGACAGAGACAGAGACAGAGACAGAGACAGAGACAGAGACTGCGACAGAGACAGAGACCGCGAGAGAGACAGAGATAGAGACAGAGACAGAGACAGAGACTGAGACAGCGAGAGAGACAGAGACAGAGACAGAGACAGAGACAGAGACAGAGACAAACACAGAGGCAGAGACAGAGACGGCGAGAGAGACAGAGATAGAGACAGAGACAGAGACAGAGACAGAGACTGCGACAGAGACAGAGACCGCGAGAGAGACAGAGATAGAGACAGAGACAGAGACAGAGACTGAGACAGCGAGAGAGACAGAGACAGAGACAGAGACAGAGACAGAGACAGAGACAGAGACAGAGACAGAGACAAAGACAGAGGCAGAGACAGAGACGGCGAGAGAGACAGAGATAGAGACAGAGACAGAGACGGAGACAGAGACAGAGACAGAGACAGAGACAGAGACAAAGACAGCGACAGCGACAGAGACAGGGACAGAGAGAGAGACAGAGACAGAGACTGAGACAGAGACAGAGACAGAGATAGCGAGAGAGACAGAGATAGAGACAGAGACAGAGATTGATACAGAGACAGAGACAGACAGAGACAGAGACAGAGACAGAGACAGAGACAGAGACAGAGACAGAGACAGAGACAGGGACAGAGACAGAGACAGAGACAGCGAGGGAGACAGAGATAGAGACAGAGACAGAGACAGAGACAGAGATAGAGACAGAGACAGAGACAGACACAGATACAGAGACAGAGACAGAGACAGAAGCAGAGACAGAGACAGAGACAGAGACGGAGGCAGAGGCAGAGACAGAGACAGAGACACAGACAGATACAGATACAGAGACAGAGACAGATACAGAGACAGAGACAGATGCAGAGACAGACACAGAGACAGAGACAGATACAGAGACAGAGACAGAGACAGAGACAGAGACAGAGACAGAGACAGAGACAGAGACAGAGACAGAGACAGAGGCAGAGGCAAAGGCAGAGGCAGAGACTGCGACAGAGACAGTGACGGCGAGAGAGACAGAGATAGAGACAGAGACAGCGACAGAGACAGAGACGGAGACAGAGACAGAGACAGAGACAGAGACAGCGACAGCGACAGAGACAGGGACAGAGAGAGAGACAGACACAGAGACTGAGACAGGGACAGAGACAGAGATAGCGAGAGAGACAGATATAGAGACAGAGACAGAGATTGAGACAGAGACAGAGACAGACAGAGACAGAGACAGAGACAGAGACAGAGACCGAGACAGAGACAGAGATAGAGACGGAGACGGAGACAGAGACAGAGACAGAGACAGAGACAGAGACAGAGGCAGAGGCAGAGGCAGAGACTGCGACAGAGACAGTGACGGCGAGAGAGACAGAAACAGAGACAGAAACAGAGACAGACATAGAGACAGAGACAGAGGCAGAGACATAGACAGAGACAGAGACTGCGACAGAGACAGAGACCGCGAGAGAGACAGAGATAGAGACTGAGACAGAGACAGAGACAGAGAGAGAGACAGAGACAGAGACAGAGACGGAGACAGAGACAGAGACAGAGACAGAGACAGAGACAGCGACAGCGACAGAGACAGGGACAGAGAGAGAGACAGGGACAGAGACTGAGACAGAGACAGAGACAGAGATAGCGAGAGAGACAGAGATAGAGAGAGAGACAGAGATTGAGACAGAGACAGAGACAGACAGAGACAGAGACAGAGACAGAGACAGAGACAGAGACAGAGACAGAGACAGAGACAGAGACAAAGACAGAGACAGAGACAGACACAGATACAGAGACAGAGACGGAGACAGAAGCAGAGACAGAGACAGAGACAGAGACGGAGGCAGAGACAGAGACAGAGACAGAGACAGAGACAGAGACACAGGCAGAGACAGAGACAGAGACAGAGACGGAGGCAGAGACAGAGACAGAGACAGAGACAGAGACAGAGACAGAGACAGAGACAGAGAGGTCGAGAGAGACAGAGATAGAGACGGAGACAGAGACAGAGACAGAGGCAGAGGCAGAGACTGCGACAGAGACAGTGACGGCGAGAGAGACAGAGATAGAGACAGAGACAGAGACAGAGGCAGAGGCAGAGGCAGAGGCAGAGACTGCGGCAGAGACAGTGACGGCGAGAGAGACAGAAACAGAGACAGAAACAGAGACAGACATAGAGACAGAGACAGATGCACGGACAGGGGCAGAGACAGAGACAGAGACAGAGACTGCGACAGAGACAGAGACAGCGAGAGAGACAGAGATAGAGACAGAGACAGAGACAGAGACAGAGACAGAGACAGAGACGGAGACAGAGACAGAGACAGAGACAGAGACAGAGACAGAGACAGAGACAGAGACAGAGACAGAGACAGAGACAGAGACAGAGACAGAGACAGCGACAGAGACAGAGACATAGACAGAGACAGAGCCAGAGGTGAAAACAGAGACAGAGACAGCGAGAGAGATAGAGATAGAGGCAGAGACAGAGACAGAGACAGAGATAGAGGCAGCGGCAGAGGCAGAGACTGCGACAGAGACAGTGACGGCGAGAGAGACAGAGATAGAGACAGCGACAGAGACAGAGACAGGGACGGAGGCAGAGACAGAGACCGAGATAGAGACAGAGACAGAGACAGAGACAGAGGCAGAGGCAGAGGCAGAGGCAGAGACTGCGACAGAGACAGTGATGGCGAGAGAGACAGAGATAGAGACAGAGACAGAGACAGAGACAGAGATAGAGACAGAGACAGAGACAGACACAGATACAGAGACAGAGACAGAGACAGAGACAGAGGCAGGGACAGAGGCAGAGACAGAGACAGAGACAGAGACAGAGACAGAGACAGCGACAGAGACAGAGACAGGGACAGAGAGAGAGACAGAGACAGAGACTGAGACAGAGACAGAGACAGAGATAGCGAGAGAGACAGAGATAGTGACAGAGACAGAGATTGATACAGAGACAGAGACAGACAGAGACAGAGACAGAGACAGAGACAGAGACAGAGACAGAGACAGAGACAGGGACAGAGACAGAGACAGAGACAGCGAGGGAGACAGAGATAGAGACAGAGACAGAGACAGAGACAGATACAGAGACAGAGACAGAGACAGAGACAGAGACAGAGGCAGATACAGAGACAGAGACAGAGACAGAGACAGAGACAGATACAGAGACAGAGACAGATACAGAGGCAGAGGCAGAGACTGCGACTGAGACAGTGACGGCGAGAGAGACAGAGATAGAGACAGAGACAGAGACAGAGACAGAGACGGAGACAGAGACAGCGAGCGAGACAGAGACAGAGACAGCGACAGAGACAGGGACAGAGAGAGAGACAGAGACGGAGACTGAGACAGAGACAGAGATAGCGAGAGAGACAGAGATAGAGACAGAGACAGAGGCAGAGACAGAGGCAGAGACAGAGGCAGAGACAGAGACAGAGACAGAGACAGGGACGGAGACAGAGACAGAGACCGCGATAGAGACAGAGACAGAGACAGAGGCAGAGGCAGAGGCAGAGGCAGAGACTGCGACAGAGACAGTGACGGCGAGAGAGACAGAAACAGAGACAGAAGTAGAGACAGACATAGAGACAGAGACAGAGGCAGGGACAGGGGCAGAGACGGAGACAGAGACAGAGACTGCGACAGAGACAGAGACAGCGAGAGAGACAGAGATAGAGACAGAGACAGAGACAGAGACAGAGACAGAGACAGAGACAGAGACAGAGACAGAGACAGAGACAGAGAGAGAGACAGAGACAGAGACAGAGACAAAGACAGAGAAAGAGACAGAGACAGACATAGAGACTGAGACAAAGGGCAGGGACAGAGGCAGAGACAGAGACAGATACAGAGACAGAGACTGAGACAGAGACAGAGACAGAGACAGAGACAGAGACAGAGACAGAGACAGAGACAGAGACTGAGACTCCGACAGAGACAGAGACAGCGAGAGAGACAGAGATAGAGACAGAGACAGAGACAGAGACAGAGACAGGGACAGAGACAGAGACAGAGACAGAAACAGAGACAGAAACAGAGACAGACATAGAGACAGAGACAGTGGCAGGGACAGAGGCAGAGACAGAGACAGAGACAGAGACAGAGACAGAGACAGAGACAGAGACAGAGACAGCGACAGCGACAGAGTCAGGGACAGAGAGAGAGACAGAGATAGAGACAGAGACAGAGACAGAGACAGAGACAGAGACAGAGACAGAGACAGAGACAGAGACAGAGACAGAGACAGAGACAGAGACAGAGACAGAGACAGAGACAGAGACAGAGACAGAGACAGAGACAGAGACAGAGACAGAGACAGAGACAGAGACAGATACAGAGACAGAGACAGATACAGAGACAGAGACAGAGACAGAGACAGAGACAGAGACAGAGACAGAGATAGAGACAGAGACAGAGATTGAGACAGAGACAGACACAGAGACAGAGACAGAGACAGAGACAGAGACGGTGTGAGAGACAGAGATAGAGACAGAGACAGAGACAGAGACAGAGACAGAGAGGTCGAGAGAGACAGAGATAGAGACGGAGACAGAGACAGAGACAGAGGCAGAGGCAGAGACTGCGACAGAGACAGTGACGGCGAGAGAGACAGAGATAGAGACAGAGACAGAGACAGAGGCAGAGGCAGAGGCAGAGGCAGAGACTGCGGCAGAGACAGTGACGGCGAGAGAGACAGAAACAGAGACAGAAACAGAGACAGACATAGAGACAGAGACAGATGCACGGACAGGGGCAGAGACAGAGACAGAGACAGAGACTGCGACAGAGACAGAGACAGCGAGAGAGACAGAGATAGAGACAGAGACAGAGACAGAGACAGAGACAGAGACAGAGACGGAGACAGAGACAGAGACAGAGACAGAGACAGAGACAGAGACAGAGACAGAGACAGAGACAGAGACAGAGACAGAGACAGCGACAGAGACAGAGACATAGACAGAGACAGAGCCAGAGGTGGAAACAGAGACAGAGACAGCGAGAGAGATAGAGATAGAGGCAGAGACAGAGACAGAGACAGAGATAGAGGCAGCGGCAGAGGCAGAGACTGCGACAGAGACAGTGACGGCGAGAGAGACAGAGATAGAGACAGCGACAGAGACAGAGACAGGGACGGAGGCAGAGACAGAGACCGAGATAGAGACAGAGACAGAGACAGAGACAGAGGCAGAGGCAGAGGCAGAGGCAGAGACTGCGACAGAGACAGTGATGGCGAGAGAGACAGAGATAGAGACAGAGACAGAGACAGAGACAGAGACAGAGATAGAGACAGAGACAGAGACAGACACAGATACAGAGACAGAGACAGAGACAGAGACAGAGGCAGGGACAGAGGCAGAGACAGAGACAGAGACAGAGACAGAGACAGAGACAGAGACAGCGACAGAGACAGAGACAGGGACAGAGACAGAGATTGATACAGAGACAGAGACAGACAGAGACAGAGACAGAGACAGAGACAGAGACAGAGACAGAGACAGAGACAGAGACAGGGACAGAGACAGAGACAGAGACAGCGAGGGAGACAGAGATAGAGACAGAGACAGAGACAGAGACAGCGAGAGAGACAGAGATAGAGACAGAGACAGAGACAGAGACAGAGACAGAGACAGAGACTGCGACAGAGACAGAGACCGCGAGAGAGACAGAGATAGAGACAGAGACAGAGACAGAGACTGAGACAGCGAGAGAGACAGAGACAGAGACAGAGACAGAGACAGAGACAGAGACAAACACAGAGGCAGAGACAGAGACGGCGAGAGAGACAGAGATAGAGACAGAGACAGAGACAGAGACAGAGACTGCGACAGAGACAGAGACCGCGAGAGATACAGAGATACAGACAGAGACAGAGACAGAGACTGAGACAGCGAGAGAGACAGAGACAGAGACAGAGACAGAGACAGAGACAGAGACAGAGACAGAGACAGAGACAAAGACAGAGGCAGAGACAGAGACGGCGAGAGAGACAGAGATAGAGACAGAGACAGAGACAGAGGCAGATACAGAGACAGAGACAGAGACAGAGACAGAGACAGAGACAGATACAGAGGCAGAGGCAGAGGCAGAGACTGCGACTGAGACAGTGACGGCGAGAGAGACAGAGATAGAGACAGAGACAGAGACAGAGACAGAGACGGAGACAGAGACAGCGAGCGAGACAGAGACAGAGACAGCGACAGAGACAGGGACAGAGAGAGAGACAGAGACGGAGACTGAGACAGAGACAGAGATAGCGAGAGAGACAGAGATAGAGACAGAGACAGAGGCAGAGACAGAGGCAGAGACAGAGGCAGAGACAGAGACAGAGACAGAGACGGAGGCAGAGGCAGAGACAGAGACGGAGACAGAGACAGCGGCAGAGGCAGAGAGGTCGAGAGAGACAGAGATAGAGACGGAGACAGAGACAGAGACCGAGACGGCGAGAGAGACAGAGACAGAGACAGAGACAGATACAGAGACAGAGACAGAGACAGAGGCAGGGACAGAGGCAGAGACAGAGACAGAGACAGAGACAGCGACAGAGACAGAGACCGCGAGAGAGACAGAGATAGAGACAGAGACAGAGACAGAGACAGCGAGAGAGACAGAGATAGAGACACAGACAGAGACAGAGACAGAGACAGAGACAGAGACAGAGACAGAGACAGAGACAGAGACAGAGACAGAGACTGCGACAGAGACAGAGACCGCGAGAGATACAGAGATAGAGACAGAGACAGAGACAGAGACTGAGACAGCGAGAGAGACAGAGACAGAGACAGAGACAGAGACAGAGACAGAGACAGAGACAGAGACAGAGACAGAGACAAAGACAGAGGCAGAGACAGAGACGGCGAGAGAGACAGAGATAGAGACAGAGACAGAGACAGAGGCAGATACAGAGACAGAGACAGAGACAGAGACAGAGACAGAGACAGATACAGAGGCAGAGGCAGAGGCAGAGACTGCGACTGAGACAGTGACGGCGAGAGAGACAGAGATAGAGACAGAGACAGAGACAGAGACAGAGACGGAGACAGAGACAGCGAGCGAGACAGAGACAGAGACAGCGACAGAGACAGGGACAGAGAGAGAGACAGAGACGGAGACTGAGACAGAGACAGAGATAGCGAGAGAGACAGAGATAGAGACAGAGACAGAGGCAGAGACAGAGGCAGAGACAGAGGCAGAGACAGAGACAGAGACAGAGACGGAGGCAGAGGCAGAGACAGAGACGGAGACAGAGACAGCGGCAGAGGCAGAGAGGTCGAGAGAGACAGAGATAGAGACGGAGACAGAGACAGAGACAGAGACGGCGAGAGAGACAGAGACAGAGACAGAGACAGATACAGAGACAGAGACAGAGACAGAGGCAGGGACAGAGGCAGAGACAGAGACAGAGACAGAGACAGCGACAGAGACAGAGACCGCGAGAGAGACAGAGATAGAGACAGAGACAGAGACAGAGACAGCGAGAGAGACAGAGATAGAGACACAGACAGAGACAGAGACAGAGACAGAGACAGAGACAGAGACAGAGACAGAGACAGAGACAGAGACAGAGACAGAGACAGATACAGAGACAGAGACAGATACAGAGACAGAGACAGAGACAGAGACAGAGACAGAGACAGAGACAGAGATAGAGACAGAGACAGAGATTGAGACAGAGACAGACACAGAGACAGAGACAGAGACAGAGACAGAGACGGTGTGAGAGACAGAGATAGAGACAGAGACAGAGACAGAGACAGAGACAGAGAGGTCGAGAGAGACAGAGATAGAGACGGAGACAGAGACAGAGACAGAGGCAGAGGCAGAGACTGCGACAGAGACAGTGACGGCGAGAGAGACAGAGATAGAGACAGAGACAGAGACAGAGGCAGAGGCAGAGGCAGAGGCAGAGACTGCGGCAGAGACAGTGACGGCGAGAGAGACAGAAACAGAGACAGAAACAGAGACAGACATAGAGACAGAGACAGATGCACGGACAGGGGCAGAGACAGAGACAGAGACAGAGACTGCGACAGAGACAGAGACAGCGAGAGAGTCAGAGATAGAGACAGAGACAGAGACAGAGACAGAGACAGAGACAGAGACGGAGACAGAGACAGAGACAGAGACAGAGACAGAGACAGAGACAGAGGCAGGGACAGAGGCAGAGACAGAGACAGAGACAGAGACAGAGACAGAGACAGCGACAGAGACAGAGACAGGGACAGAGAGAGAGACAGAGACAGAGACTGAGACAGAGACAGAGACAGAGATAGCGAGAGAGACAGAGATAGTGACAGAGACAGAGATTGATACAGAGACAGAGACAGACAGAGACAGAGACAGAGACAGAGACAGAGACAGAGACAGAGACAGAGACAGAGACAGAGACAGGGACACAGACAGAGACAGAGACAGCGAGGGAGACAGAGATAGAGACAGAGACAGAGACAGAGACAGCGAGAGAGACAGAGATAGAGACAGAGACAGAGACAGAGACAGAGACAGAGACAGAGACTGCGACAGAGACAGAGACCGCGAGAGAGACAGAGATAGAGACAGAGACAGAGACAGAGACTGAGACAGCGAGAGAGACAGAGACAGAGACAGAGACAGAGACAGAGACAGAGACAAACACAGAGGCAGAGACAGAGACGGCGAGAGAGACAGAGATAGAGACAGAGACAGAGACAGAGACTGAGACAGCGAGAGAGACAGAGACAGAGACAGAGACAGAGACAGAGACAGAGACAGAGACAGAGACAGAGACAAAGACAGAGGCAGAGACAGAGACGGCGAGAGAGACAGAGATAGAGACAGAGACAGAGACAGAGACAGAGACGGAGACAGAGACAGCGAGCGAGACAGAGACAGAGACAGCGACAGAGACAGGGACAGAGAGAGAGACAGAGACGGAGACTGAGACAGAGACAGAGATAGCGAGAGAGACAGAGATAGAGACAGAGACAGAGGCAGAGACAGAGGCAGAGACAGAGGCAGAGACAGAGACAGAGACAGAGACGGAGGCAGAGGTAGAGACAGAGACGGAGACAGAGACAGCGGCAGAGGCAGAGAGGTCGAGAGAGACAGAGATAGAGACGGAGACAGAGACAGAGACAGAGACGGCGAGAGAGACAGAGACAGAGACAGAGACAGATACAGAGACAGAGACAGAGACAGAGGCAGGGACAGAGGCAGAGACAGAGACAGAGACAGAGACAGCGACAGAGACAGAGACCGCGAGAGAGACAGAGATAGAGACAGAGACAGAGACAGAGACAGCGAGAGAGACAGAGATAGAGACACAGACAGAGACAGAGACAGAGACAGAGACAGAGACAGAGACTGCGACAGAGACAGAGACCGCGAGAGAGAGAGAGATAGAGACAGAGACAGAGACAGAGACTGAGACAGCGAGAGAGACAGAGACAGAGACAGAGACAGAGACAGAGACAGAGACAAAGACAGAGGCAGAGACAGAGACGGCGAGAGAGACAGAGATAGAGACAGAGACAGAGACAGAGACAGAGATAGAGACAGAGACAGACACAGATACAGAGACAGAGACAGAGACAGAAGCAGAGACAGAGACAGAGACAGAGACGGAGGCAGAGACAGAGACAGAGACAGAGACAGAGACAGAGACAGAGACAGAGACATATACAGATACAGAGACAGAGACAGAGACAGAGACACAGACAGAGACAGAGACAGGGACAGAAACAGCGAGAGAGACAGAGATAGAGACAGAGAAAGAGACAGAGACAGAGACAGAGACAGAGACAGAGACTGCGACAGAGACAGAGACCGCGAGAGAGACAGAGATAGAGACAGAGACAGAGACAGAGACTGAGACAGCGAGAGAGACAGAGACAGAGACAGAGGCAGAGACAGAGACAGAGACAGAGACGGAGGCAGAGACAAGGACAGAGTCAGAGACAGAGACAGAGGCAGAGGCAGAGAGGTCGAGAGAGACAGAGATAGAGACGGAGACAGAGACAGAGACAGAGACGGCGAGAGAGACAGAGACAGAGACAGAGACGGCGAGAGAGACAGAGACAGAGGCAGAGGCAGCGGCAGAGACTGCGACAGAGACAGTGACGGCGAGAGAGACAGAGATAGAGACAGAGACAGAGACAGAGACAGAGACGGAGACAGAGACAGAGACAGCGACAGAGACAGAGACAGCGACAGCGACAGAGACAGGGCCAGAGAGAGAGACAGAGACAGAGACTGAGACAGAGACAGAGACAGAGATAGCGAGAGAGACAGAGATAGAGACAGAGACAGAGACAGAGATTGAGACAGAGACAGAGACAGAGACAGAGACAGAGACAGAGACAGAGACAGAGACAGAGACAGGGACAGAGACAGAGACAGAGACAGAGACAGAGACAGAGACAGAGAAAGACACTCAGACAGCGAGAGAGACAGAGACAGACACAGAGACAGAGACAGAGACAGAGACAAAGACAGAGGCAGAGAGAGAGACGGCGAGAGAGACAGAGATAGAGACAGAGACAGAGACAGAGACAGAGATAGAGACAGAGACAGAGACAGACACAGATACAGAGACAGAGACAGAGACAGAAGCAGAGACAGAGACAGAGACAGAGACGGAGGCAGAGACAGAGACAGAGACAGAGACAGAGACAGAGACAGAGACAGAGACAGATACAGATACAGAGACAGAGACAGATACAGAGACAGAGACAGATACAGAGACAGATACAGAGACAGAGACAGATACAGAGACAGAGACAGAGACAGAGACAGAGACAGAGGCAGAGGCAGAGGCAGAGACTGCGACAGAGACAGTGACGGCGAGAGAGACAGAGATAGAGACAGAGACAGAGACAGAGACAGAGACAGAGACAGAGACGGAGACAGAGACAGAGACAGAGACAGAGACAGAGACAGCGACAGCGACAGAGACAGGGACAGAGAGAGAGACAGAGACAGAGACTGAGACAGAGACAGAGACAGAGACAGAGACAGAGACAGCGACAGAGACAGAGACATAGACAGAGACAGAGCCAGAGGTGGAAGCAGAGACAGAGACAGCGAGAGAGATAGAGATAGAGGCAGAGACAGAGACAGAGACAGAGGTAGAGGCAGCGGCAGAGGCAGAGACTGCGACAGAGACAGTGACGGCGAGAGAGACAGAGATAGAGACAGCGACAGAGACAGAGACAGGGACGGAGGCAGAGACCGAGATAGAGACAGAGACAGAGACAGAGACAGAGGCAGAGGCAGAGGCAGAGGCAGAGACTGCGACAGAGACAGTGATGGCGAGAGAGACAGAGATAGAGACAGAGACAGAGACAGAGACAGAGATAGAGACAGAGACAGAGACAGACACAGATACAGAGACAGAGACAGAGACAGAGACAGAGGCAGGGACAGAGGCAGAGACAGAGACAGAGACAGAGACAGAGACAGAGACAGCGACAGAGACAGAGACAGGGACAGAGACAGAGATTGATACAGAGACAGAGACAGACAGAGACAGAGACAGAGACAGAGACAGAGACAGAGACAGAGACAGAGACAGAGACAGGGACAGAGACAGAGACAGAGACAGCGAGGGAGACAGAGATAGAGACAGAGACAGAGACAGAGACAGCGAGAGAGACAGAGATAGAGACAGAGACAGAGACAGAGACAGAGACAGAGACAGAGACTGCGACAGAGACAGAGACCGCGAGAGAGACAGAGATAGAGACAGAGACAGAGACAGAGACTGAGACAGCGAGAGAGACAGAGACAGAGACAGAGACAGAGACAGAGACAGAGACAAACACAGAGGCAGAGACAGAGACGGCGAGAGAGACAGAGATAGAGACAGAGACAGAGACAGAGACAGAGACTGCGACAGAGACAGAGACCGCGAGAGATACAGAGATAGAGACAGAGACAGAGACAGAGACTGAGACAGCGAGAGAGACAGAGACAGAGACAGAGACAGAGACAGAGACAGAGACAGAGACAGAGACAGAGACAAAGACAGAGGCAGAGACAGAGACGGCGAGAGAGACAGAGATAGAGACAGAGACAGAGACAGAGGCAGATACAGAGACAGAGACAGAGACAGAGACAGAGACAGAGACAGATACAGAGGCAGAGGCAGAGGCAGAGACTGCGACTGAGACAGTGACGGCGAGAGAGACAGAGATAGAGACAGAGACAGAGACAGAGACAGAGACGGAGACAGAGACAGCGAGCGAGACAGAGACAGAGACAGCGACAGAGACAGGGACAGAGAGAGAGACAGAGACGGAGACTGAGACAGAGACAGAGATAGCGAGAGAGACAGAGATAGAGACAGAGACAGAGGCAGAGACAGAGGCAGAGACAGAGGCAGAGACAGAGACAGAGACAGAGACGGAGGCAGAGGCAGAGACAGAGACGGAGACAGAGACAGCGGCAGAGGCAGAGAGGTCGAGAGAGACAGAGATAGAGACGGAGACAGAGACAGAGACAGAGACGGCGAGAGAGACAGAGACAGAGACAGAGACAGATACAGAGACAGAGACAGAGACAGAGGCAGGGACAGAGGCAGAGACAGAGACAGAGACAGAGACAGCGACAGAGACAGAGACCGCGAGAGAGACAGAGATAGAGACAGAGACAGAGACAGAGACAGCGAGAGAGACAGAGATAGAGACACAGACAGAGACAGAGACAGAGACAGAGACAGAGACAGAGACAGAGACAGAGACAGAGACAGAGACAGATACAGAGACAGAGACAGATACAGAGACAGAGACAGAGACAGAGACAGAGACAGAGACAGAGACAGAGATAGAGACAGAGACAGAGATTGAGACAGAGACAGACACAGAGACAGAGACAGAGACAGAGACAGAGACGGTGTGAGAGACAGAGATAGAGACAGAGACAGAGACAGAGACAGAGACAGAGAGGTCGAGAGAGACAGAGATAGAGACGGAGACAGAGACAGAGACAGAGGCAGAGGCAGAGACTGCGACAGAGACAGTGACGGCGAGAGAGACAGAGATAGAGACAGAGACAGAGACAGAGGCAGAGGCAGAGGCAGAGGCAGAGACTGCGGCAGAGACAGTGACGGCGAGAGAGACAGAAACAGAGACAGAAACAGAGACAGACATAGAGACAGAGACAGATGCACGGACAGGGGCAGAGACAGAGACAGAGACAGAGACTGCGACAGAGACAGAGACAGCGAGAGAGTCAGAGATAGAGACAGAGACAGAGACAGAGACAGAGACAGAGACAGAGACGGAGACAGAGACAGAGACAGAGACAGAGACAGAGACAGAGACAGAGGCAGGGACAGAGGCAGAGACAGAGACAGAGACAGAGACAGAGACAGAGACAGCGACAGAGACAGAGACAGGGACAGAGAGAGAGACAGAGACAGAGACTGAGACAGAGACAGAGACAGAGATAGCGAGAGAGACAGAGATAGTGACAGAGACAGAGATTGATACAGAGACAGAGACAGACAGAGACAGAGACAGAGACAGAGACAGAGACAGAGACAGAGACAGAGACAGAGACAGGGACACAGACAGAGACAGAGACAGCGAGGGAGACAGAGATAGAGACAGAGACAGAGACAGAGACAGCGAGAGGGACAGAGATAGAGACAGAGACAGAGACAGAGACAGAGACAGAGACAGAGACTGCGACAGAGACAGAGACCGCGAGAGAGACAGAGATAGAGACAGAGACAGAGACAGAGACTGAGACAGCGAGAGAGACAGAGACAGAGACAGAGACAGAGACAGAGACAGAGACAAACACAGAGGCAGAGACAGAGACGGCGAGAGAGACAGAGATAGAGACAGAGACAGAGACAGAGACAGAGACTGCGACAGAGACAGAGACCGCGAGAGAGACAGAGATAGAGACAGAGACAGAGACAGAGACTGAGACAGCGAGAGAGACAGAGACAGAGACAGAGACAGAGACAGAGACAGAGACAGAGACAGAGACAGAGACAAAGACAGAGGCAGAGACAGAGACGGCGAGAGAGACAGAGATAGAGACAGAGACAGAGACAGAGACAGAGACGGAGACAGAGACAGCGAGCGAGACAGAGACAGAGACAGCGACAGAGACAGGGACAGAGAGAGAGACAGAGACGGAGACTGAGACAGAGTCAGAGATAGCGAGAGAGACAGAGATAGAGACAGAGACAGAGGCAGAGACAGAGGCAGAGACAGAGGCAGAGACAGAGACAGAGACAGAGACGGAGGCAGAGGCAGAGACAGAGACGGAGACAGAGACAGCGGCAGAGGCAGAGAGGTCGAGAGAGACAGAGATAGAGACGGAGACAGAGACAGAGACAGAGACGGCGAGAGAGACAGAGACAGAGACAGAGACAGATACAGAGACAGAGACAGAGACAGAGGCAGGGACAGAGGCAGAGACAGAGACAGAGACAGAGACAGCGACAGAGACAGAGACCGCGAGAGAGACAGAGATAGAGACAGAGACAGAGACAGAGACAGCGAGAGAGACAGAGATAGAGACACAGACAGAGACAGAGACAGAGACAGAGACAGAGACAGAGACTGCGACAGAGACAGAGACCGCGAGAGAGAGAGAGATAGAGACAGAGACAGAGACAGAGACTGAGACAGCGAGAGAGACAGAGACAGAGACAGAGACAGAGACAGAGACAGAGACAGAGACAAAGACAGAGGCAGAGACAGAGACGGCGAGAGAGACAGAGATAGAGACAGAGACAGAGACAGAGACAGAGATAGAGACAGAGACAGACACAGATACAGAGACAGAGACAGAGACAGAAGCAGAGACAGAGACAGAGACAGAGACGGAGGCAGAGACAGAGACAGAGACAGAGACAGAGACAGAGACAGAGACAGAGACATATACAGATACAGAGACAGAGACAGAGACAGAGACACAGACAGAGACAGAGACAGGGACAGAAACAGCGAGAGAGACAGAGATAGAGACAGAGAAAGAGACAGAGACAGAGACAGAGACAGAGACAGAGACTGCGACAGAGACAGAGACCGCGAGAGAGACAGAGATAGAGACAGAGACAGAGACAGAGACTGAGACAGCGAGAGAGACAGAGACAGAGACAGAGGCAGAGACAGAGACAGAGACAGAGACGGAGGCAGAGACAAGGACAGAGTCAGAGACAGAGACAGAGGCAGAGGCAGAGAGGTCGAGAGAGACAGAGATAGAGACGGAGACAGAGACAGAGACAGAGACGGCGAGAGAGACAGAGACAGAGACAGAGACGGCGAGAGAGACAGAGACAGAGGCAGAGGCAGCGGCAGAGACTGCGACAGAGACAGTGACGGCGAGAGAGACAGAGATAGAGACAGAGACAGAGACAGAGACAGAGACGGAGACAGAGACAGAGACAGCGACAGCGACAGAGACAGAGACAGCGACAGCGACAGAGACAGGGCCAGAGAGAGAGACAGAGACAGAGACTGAGACAGAGACAGAGACAGAGATAGCGAGAGAGACAGAGATAGAGACAGAGACAGAGACAGAGATTGAGACAGAGACAGAGACAGAGACAGAGACAGAGACAGAGACAGAGACAGAGACAGAGACAGGGACAGAGACAGAGACAGAGACAGAGACAGAGACAGAGACAGAGAAAGACACTCAGACAGCGAGAGAGACAGAGACAGAGACAGAGACAGAGACAGAGACAGAGACAAAGACAGAGGCAGAGAGAGAGACGGCGAGAGAGACAGAGATAGAGACAGAGACAGAGACAGAGACAGAGATAGAGACAGAGACAGAGACAGACACAGATACAGAGACAGAGACAGAGACAGAAGCAGAGACAGAGACAGAGACAGAGACGGAGGCAGAGACAGAGACAGAGACAGAGACAGAGACAGAGACAGAGACAGAGACAGATACAGATACAGAGACAGAGACAGATACAGAGACAGAGACAGATACAGAGACAGATACAGAGACAGAGACAGATACAGAGACAGAGACAGAGACAGAGACAGAGACAGAGGCAGAGGCAGAGGCAGAGACTGCGACAGAGACAGTGACGGCGAGAGAGACAGAGATAGAGACAGAGACAGAGACAGAGACAGAGACAGAGACAGAGACGGAGACAGAGACAGAGACAGAGACAGAGACAGAGACAGCGACAGCGACAGAGACAGGGACAGAGAGAGAGACAGAGACAGAGACTGAGACAGAGACAGAGACAGAGATAGCGAGAGAGAGAGAGATAGAGACAGAGACAGAGATTGATACAGAGACAGAGACAGACAGAGACAGAGACAGAGACAGAGACAGAGACAGAGACAGAGACAGAGACAGAGACAGAGACAGAGACAGAGACAGGGACAGAGACAGAGACAGAGACAGCGAGGGAGACAGAGATAGAGACAGAGACAGAGACAGAGACAGAGACAGAGACAGAGACTGCGACAGAGACAGAGACCGCGAGAGAGACAGAGATAGAGACAGAGACAGAGACAGAGACTGAGACAGCGGGAGAGACAGAGACAGAGACAGAGACAGAGACAGAGACAGAGACAGAGACAGAGACAGAGACAAAGACAGAGGCAGAGACAGAGACGGCGAGAGAGACAGAGATAGAGACAGAGACAGAGACAGAGACAGAGATAGAGACAGAGACAGAGACAGACACAGATACAGAGACAGAGACAGAGACAGAAGCAGAGACAGAGACAGAGACAGAGACGGAGGCAGAGACAGAGACAGAGACAGAGACAGAGACAGAGACAGATACAGATACAGAGACAGAGACAGATACAGAGACAGAGACAGATGCAGAGACAGACACAGAGACAGAGACAGATACAGAGACAGAGACAGAGACAGAGACAGAGACAGAGACAGAGACAGAGACAGAGACAGAGACAGAGACAGAGACAGAGACGGAGACAGAGACAGAGACAGAGACAGAGACAGAGACAGAGACAGCGACAGCGACAGAGACAGGGACAGAGAGAGAGACAGAGACAGAGACTGAGACAGAGACAGAGACAGAGACAGAGACGGAGACAGAGACAGAGACAGAGACAGAGACAGAGACAGAGACAGCGACAGCGACAGAGACAGGGACAGAGAGAGAGACAGAGACAGAGACTGAGACAGAGACAGAGACAGAGATAGCGAGAGAGACAGAGATAGCGAGAGAGACAGAGATAGAGACAGAGACAGAGATTGATACAGAGACAGAGACAGACAGAGACAGAGACAGAGACAGAGACAGAGACAGAGACAGAGACAGAGACAGGGACAGAGACAGAGACAGAGACAGCGAGGGAGACAGAGATAGAGACAGAGACAGAGACAGAGACAGAGACAGAGACTGCGACAGAGACAGACACCGCGAGAGAGACAGAGATAGAGACAGAGACAGAGACAGAGACTGAGACTGCGACAGAGACAGAGACAGCGAGAGAGACAGAGATAGAGACAGAGACAGAGACAGAGACAGAGACAGAGACAGAGACGGCGAGAGAGACAGAGATAGAGACAGAGACAGAGACAGAGACAGAGATAGAGACAGAGACAGAGACAGACACAGATACAGAGACAGAGACAGAAGCAGAGACAGAGACAGAGACAGAGACGGAGGCAGAGACAGAGACAGAGACAGCGAGAGAGACAGAGATAGAGACAGAGACAGAGACAGAGACAGAGACAGAGACAGAGACTGCGACAGAGACAGAGACCGCGAGAGAGACAGAGATAGAGACAGAGACAGAGACAGAGACTGAGACAGCGAGAGAGACAGAGACAGAGACAGAGACAGAGACAGAGACAGAGACAAACACAGAGGCAGAGACAGAGACGGCGAGAGAGACAGAGATAGAGACAGAGACAGAGACAGAGACAGAGACTGCGACAGAGACAGAGACCGCGAGAGAGACAGAGATAGAGACAGAGACAGAGACAGAGACTGAGACAGCGAGAGAGACAGAGACAGAGACAGAGACAGAGACAGAGACAGAGACAGAGACAGAGACAGAGACAAAGACAGAGGCAGAGACAGAGACGGCGAGAGAGACAGAGATAGAGACAGAGACAGAGACAGAGACAGAGACGGAGACAGAGACAGCGAGCGAGACAGAGACAGAGACAGCGACAGAGACAGGGACAGAGAGAGAGACAGAGACGGAGACTGAGACAGAGACAGAGATAGCGAGAGAGACAGAGATAGAGACAGAGACAGAGGCAGAGACAGAGGCAGAGACAGAGGCAGAGACAGAGACAGAGACAGAGACGGAGGCAGAGGCAGAGACAGAGACGGAGACAGAGACAGCGGCAGAGGCAGAGAGGTCGAGAGAGACAGAGATAGAGACGGAGACAGAGACAGAGACAGAGACGGCGAGAGAGACAGAGACAGAGACAGAGACAGATACAGAGACAGAGACAGAGACAGAGGCAGGGACAGAGGCAGAGACAGAGACAGAGACAGAGACAGCGACAGAGACAGAGACCGCGAGAGAGACAGAGATAGAGACAGAGACAGAGACAGAGACAGCGAGAGAGACAGAGATAGAGACACAGACAGAGACAGAGACAGAGACAGAGACAGAGACAGAGACTGCGACAGAGACAGAGACCGCGAGAGAGAGAGAGATAGAGACAGAGACAGAGACAGAGACTGAAACAGCGAGAGAGACAGAGACAGAGACAGAGACAGAGACAGAGACAGAGACAAAGACAGAGGCAGAGACAGAGACGGCGAGAGAGACAGAGATAGAGACAGAGACAGAGACAGAGACAGAGATAGAGACAGAGACAGACACAGATACAGAGACAGAGACAGAGACAGAAGCAGAGACAGAGACAGAGACAGAGACGGAGGCAGAGACAGAGACAGAGACAGAGACAGAGACAGAGACAGAGACAGAGACATATACAGATACAGAGACAGAGACAGAGACAGAGACACAGACAGAGACAGAGACAGGGACAGAAACAGCGAGAGAGACAGAGATAGAGACAGAGAAAGAGACAGAGACAGAGACAGAGACAGAGACAGAGACTGCGACAGAGACAGAGACCGCGAGAGAGACAGAGATAGAGACAGAGACAGAGACAGAGACTGAGACAGCGAGAGAGACAGAGACAGAGACAGAGGCAGAGACAGAGACAGAGACAGAGACGGAGGCAGAGACAAGGACAGAGTCAGAGACAGAGACAGAGGCAGAGGCAGAGAGGTCGAGAGAGACAGAGATAGAGACGGAGACAGAGACAGAGACAGAGACGGCGAGAGAGACAGAGACAGAGACAGAGACGGCGAGAGAGACAGAGACAGAGGCAGAGGCAGCGGCAGAGACTGCGACAGAGACAGTGACGGCGAGAGAGACAGAGATAGAGACAGAGACAGAGACAGAGACAGAGACGGAGACAGAGACAGAGACAGCGACAGAGACAGAGACAGCGACAGCGACAGAGACAGGGCCAGAGAGAGAGACAGAGACAGAGACTGAGACAGAGACAGAGACAGAGATAGCGAGAGAGACAGAGATAGAGACAGAGACAGAGACAGAGATTGAGACAGAGACAGAGACAGAGACAGAGACAGAGACAGAGACAGAGACAGAGACAGGGACAGAGACAGAGACAGAGACAGAGACAGAGACAGAGACAGAGAAAGACACTCAGACAGCGAGAGAGACAGAGACAGAGACAGAGACAGAGACAGAGACAGAGACAAAGACAGAGGCAGAGAGAGAGACGGCGAGAGAGACAGAGATAGAGACAGAGACAGAGACAGAGACAGAGATAGAGACAGAGACAGAGACAGACACAGATACAGAGACAGAGACAGAGACAGAAGCAGAGACAGAGACAGAGACAGAGACGGAGGCAGAGACAGAGACAGAGACAGAGACAGAGACAGAGACAGATACAGATACAGAGACAGAGACAGATACAGAGACAGAGACAGATGCAGAGACAGACACAGAGACAGAGACAGATACAGAGACAGAGACAGAGACAGAGACAGAGACAGAGACAGAGACAGAGACAGAGACAGAGACAGAGACAGAGACAGAGACAGAGACGGAGACAGAGACAGAGACAGAGACAGAGACAGAGACAGAGACAGCGACAGCGACAGAGACAGGGACAGAGAGAGAGACAGAGACAGAGACTGAGACAGAGACAGAGACAGAGACAGAGACGGAGACAGAGACAGAGACAGAGACAGAGACAGAGACAGAGACAGCGACAGCGACAGAGACAGGGACAGAGAGAGAGACAGAGACAGAGACTGAGACAGAGACAGAGACAGAGATAGCGAGAGAGACAGAGATAGCGAGAGAGACAGAGATAGAGACAGAGACAGAGATTGATACAGAGACAGAGACAGACAGAGACAGAGACAGAGACAGAGACAGAGACAGAGACAGAGACAGAGACAGAGACAGGGACAGAGACAGAGACAGAGACAGCGAGGGAGACAGAGATAGAGACAGAGACAGAGACAGAGACAGAGACAGAGACTGCGACAGAGACAGACACCGCGAGAGAGACAGAGATAGAGACAGAGACAGAGACAGAGACTGAGACTGCGACAGAGACAGAGACAGCGAGAGAGACAGAGATAGAGACAGAGACAGAGACAGAGACAGAGACAGAGACGGCGAGAGAGACAGAGATAGAGACAGAGACAGAGACAGAGACAGAGATAGAGACAGAGACAGAGACAGACACAGATACAGAGACAGAGACAGAAGCAGAGACAGAGACAGAGACAGAGACGGAGGCAGAGACAGAGACAGAGACAGAGACAGAGACAGATACAGATACAGAGACAGAGACAGATACAGAGACAGAGACAGATGCAGAGACAGAGACAGACACAGAGACAGAGACAGATACAGAGACAGAGACAGAGACAGAAGCAGAGACAGAGACAGAGACAGAGACAGAGACAGAGACGGAGGCAGAGACAGAGACAGAGACAGAGACAGAGACAGAGACAGAGACAGAGACACAGACAGATACAGATACAGAGACAGAGACAGATACAGAGACAGAGACAGATACAGAGACAGATACAGAGACAGAGACAGATACAGAGACAGAGACAGAGACAGAGACAGAGACAGAGACAGAGGCAGAGGCAGAGGCAGAGACTGCGACAGAGACAGTGACGGCGAGAGAGACAGAGATAGAGACAGAGACGGAGACAGAGACAGAGACAGAGACAGAGACGGAGACAGAGACAGAGACAGAGACAGAGACAGAGACAGAGACAGAGACAGAGACAGAGACAGAGACAGAGACAGAGACAGAGACAGCGACAGAGACAGCGACAGAGACAGAGACAGAGACAGAGACAGAGACAGAGACAGAGACAGAGACAGAGACAGAGACAGAGACAGAGACAGAGACAGAGACGGACACAGAGACAGAGACAGAGACAGAGACAGAGACAGAGACCGAGACAGAGACAGAGACAGAGACAGAGACAGAGAAAGCGACAGAGACAGAGACAGAGACAGAGACAGAGACGGAGGCAGAGACAGAGACAGAGACAGAGACAGTGACAGCGGCAGAGGCAGAGAGGTCGAGAGAGACAGAGATAGAGACGGAGACAGAGACAGAGACAGAGACGGCGAGAGAGACAGAGACAGAGACAGAGACAGATACAGAGACAGAGACAGAGACAGAGACAGAGAGGTCGAGAGAGACAGAGATAGAGACGGAGACAGAGACAGAGACAGAGGCAGAGGCAGAGACTGCGACAGAGACAGTGACGGCGAGAGAGACAGAGATAGAGACAGAGACAGAGACAGAGGCAGAGGCAGAGGCAGAGGCAGAGACTGCGGCAGAGACAGTGACGGCGAGAGAGACAGAAACAGAGACAGAAACAGAGACAGACATAGAGACACAGACAGATGCACGGACAGGGGCAGAGACAGAGACAGAGACACAGACTGCGACAGAGACAGAGACAGCGAGAGAGACAGAGATAGAGACAGAGACAGAGACAGAGACAGAGACAGAGACAGAGACGGAGACAGAGACAGAGACAGAGACAGAGACAGAGACAGAGACAGAGACAGAGACAGAGACAGAGACAGAGACAGAGACAGCGACAGAGACAGAGACATAGACAGAGACAGAGCCAGAGGTGGAAACAGAGACAGAGACAGCGAGAGAGATAGAGATAGAGGCAGAGACAGAGACAGAGACAGAGATAGAGGCAGCGGCAGAGGCAGAGACTGCGACAGAGACAGTGACGGCGAGAGAGACAGAGATAGAGACAGCGACAGAGACAGAGACAGGGACGGAGGCAGAGACAGAGACCGAGATAGAGACAGAGACAGAGACAGAGACAGAGGCAGAGGCAGAGGCAGAGGCAGAGACTGCGACAGAGACAGTGATGGCGAGAGAGACAGAGATAGAGACAGAGACAGAGACAGAGACAGAGATAGAGACAGAGACAGAGACAGACACAGATACAGAGACAGAGACAGAGACAGAGACAGAGGCAGGGACAGAGGCAGAGACAGAGACAGAGACAGAGACAGAGACAGAGACAGCGACAGAGACAGAGACAGGGACAGAGAGAGAGACAGAGACAGAGACTGAGACAGAGACAGAGACAGAGATAGCGAGAGAGACAGAGATAGTGACAGAGACAGAGATTGATACAGAGACAGAGACAGACAGAGACAGAGACAGAGACAGAGACAGAGACAGAGACAGAGACAGAGACAGAGACAGAGACAGAGACAGAGACAGGGACAGAGACAGAGACAGAGACAGCGAGGGAGACAGAGATAGAGACAGAGACAGAGACAGAGACAGCGAGAGAGACAGAGATAGAGACAGAGACAGAGACAGAGACAGAGACAGAGACAGAGACTGCGACAGAGACAGAGACCGCGAGAGAGACAGAGATAGAGACAGAGACAGAGACAGAGACTGAGACAGCGAGAGAGACAGAGACAGAGACAGAGACAGAGACAGAGACAGAGACAAACACAGAGGCAGAGACAGAGACGGCGAGAGAGACAGAGATAGAGACAGAGACAGAGACAGAGACAGAGATAGAGACAGAGACAGTGACAGACACAGGTACAGAGACAGGGACAGAGACAGAAGCAGAGACAGAGACAGAGACAGAGACGGAGGCAGAGACAGAGACAGAAACAGAGACAGAGACAGAGACAGAGACAGAGACAGAGACAGATACAGATACAGAGACAGAGACAGATACAGAGACAGAGACAGATACAGAGACAGATACAGAGACTGAGACAGATACAGAGACAGAGACAGAGACAGAGACAGAGACAGAGGCAGAGGCAGAGGCAGAGACTGCGACAGAGACAGTGACGGCGAGAGAGACAGAGATAGAGACAGAGACAGAGACAGAGACAGAGACAGAGACAGAGACGGAGACAGCGAGGGAGACAGAGATAGAGATAGAGACAGAGACAGAGACAGAGACAGAGACAGAGACTGCGACAGAGACAGAGATCGAGAGAGACAGAGATAGAGACAGAGACAGAGACAGAGACTGAGACAGCGAGAGAGACAGAGACAGAGACAGAGACAGAGACAGAGACAGAGACAGAGACAGAGACAGAGACAGAGACAAACACAGAGGCAGAGACAGAGACGGCGAGAGAGACAGAGATAGAGACAGAGACAGAGACAGAGACAGAGATAGAGACAGAGACAGTGACAGACACAGGTACAGAGACAGGGACAGAGACAGAAGCAGAGACAGAGACAGAGACAGAGACGGAGGCAGAGACAGAGACAGAAACAGAGACAGAGACAGAGACAGAGACAGAGACAGAGACAGATACAGATACAGAGACAGAGACAGATACAGAGACAGAGACAGATACAGAGACAGATACAGAGACTGAGACAGATACAGAGACAGAGACAGAGACAGAGACAGAGACAGAGGCAGAGGCAGAGGCAGAGACTGCGACAGAGACAGTGACGGCGAGAGAGACAGAGATAGAGACAGAGACAGAGACAGAGACAGAGACAGAGACAGAGACGGAGACAGCGAGGGAGACAGAGATAGAGATAGAGACAGAGACAGAGACAGAGACAGAGACAGAGACTGCGACAGAGACAGAGATCGAGAGAGACAGAGATAGAGACAGAGACAGAGACAGAGACTGAGACAGCGAGAGAGACAGAGACAGAGACAGAGACAGAGACAGAGACAGAGACAGAGACAGAGACAGAGACAGAGACAAAGACAGAGGCAGAGACAGAGACGGCGAGAGAGACAGAGATAGAGACAGAGACAGAGACAGAGGCAGATACAGAGACAGAGACAGAGACAGAGACAGAGACAGAGACAGATACAGAGGCAGAGGCAGAGGCAGAGACTGCGACTGAGACAGTGACGGCGAGAGAGACAGAGATAGAGACAGAGACAGAGACAGAGACAGAGACGGAGACAGAGACAGCGAGCGAGACAGAGACAGAGACAGCGACAGAGACAGGGACAGAGAGAGAGACAGAGACGGAGACTGAGACAGAGACAGAGATAGCGAGAGAGACAGAGATAGAGACAGAGACAGAGGCAGAGACAGAGGCAGAGACAGAGGCAGAGACAGAGACAGAGACAGAGACGGAGGCAGAGGCAGAGACAGAGACAGAGACAGAGACAGCGGCAGAGGCAGAGAGGTCGAGAGAGACAGAGATAGAGACGGAGACAGAGACAGAGACAGAGACGGCGAGAGAGACAGAGACAGAGACAGAGACAGATACAGAGACAGAGACAGAGACAGAGGCAGGGACAGAGGCAGAGACAGAGACAGAGACAGAGACAGCGACAGAGACAGAGACCGCGAGAGAGACAGAGATAGAGACAGAGACAGAGACAGCGAGAGAGACAGAGATAGAGACACAGACAGAGACAGAGACAGAGACAGAGACAGAGACAGAGACTGCGACAGAGACAGAGACCGCGAGAGAGAGAGAGATAGAGACAGAGACAGAGACAGAGACTGAGACAGCGAGAGAGACAGAGACAGAGACAGAGACAGAGACAGAGACAGAGACAAAGACAGAGGCAGAGACAGAGACGGCGAGAGAGACAGAGATAGAGACAGAGACAGAGACAGAGACAGAGATAGAGACAGAGACAGACACAGATACAGAGACAGAGACAGAGACAGAAGCAGAGACAGAGACAGAGACAGAGACGGAGGCAGAGACAGAGACAGAGACAGAGACAGAGACAGAGACAGAGACAGAGACATATACAGATACAGAGACAGAGACAGAGACAGAGACACAGACAGAGACAGAGACAGGGACAGAAACAGCGAGAGAGACAGAGATAGAGACAGAGAAAGAGACAGAGACAGAGACAGAGACAGAGACAGAGACTGCGACAGAGACAGAGACCGCGAGAGAGACAGAGATAGAGACAGAGACAGAGACAGAGACTGAGACAGCGAGAGAGACAGAGACAGAGACAGAGGCAGAGACAGAGACAGAGACAGAGACGGAGGCAGAGACAAGGACAGAGTCAGAGACAGAGACAGAGGCAGAGGCAGAGAGGTCGAGAGAGACAGAGATAGAGACGGAGACAGAGACAGAGACAGAGACGGCGAGAGAGACAGAGACAGAGACAGAGACGGCGAGAGAGACAGAGACAGAGGCAGAGGCAGCG
Source organism: Megachile rotundata (assembly GCF_050947335.1). NCBI lineage: Eukaryota > Metazoa > Arthropoda > Insecta > Hymenoptera > Megachilidae > Megachile > Megachile rotundata. Next base: position 2,447,874 of record NC_134985.1, on the reverse strand, counting down.
GCAGAGACTGCGACAGAGACAGTGACGGCGAGAGAGACAGAGATAGAGACAGAGACAGAGACAGAGACAGAGACGGAGACAGAGACAGAGACAGCGACAGAGACAGAGACAGCGACAGCGACAGAGACAGGGCCAGAGAGAGAGACAGAGACAGAGACTGAGACAGAGACAGAGACAGAGATAGCGAGAGAGACAGAGATAGAGACAGAGACAGAGACAGAGATTGAGACAGAGACAGAGACAGAGACAGAGACAGAGACAGAGACAGAGACAGAGACAGGGACAGAGACAGAGACAGAGACAGAGACAGAGACAGAGACAGAGAAAGACACTCAGACAGCGAGAGAGACAGAGACAGAGACAGAGACAGAGACAGAGACAGAGACAAAGACAGAGGCAGAGAGAGAGACGGCGAGAGAGACAGAGATAGAGACAGAGACAGAGACAGAGACAGAGATAGAGACAGAGACAGAGACAGACACAGATACAGAGACAGAGACAGAGACAGAAGCAGAGACAGAGACAGAGACAGAGACGGAGATAGAGACAGAGACAGAGACAGAGACAGAGACAGAGACAGAGACAGAGACAGATACAGATACAGAGACAGAGACAGATACAGAGACAGAGACAGATACAGAGACAGATACAGAGACAGAGACAGATACAGAGACAGAGACAGAGACAGAGACAGAGACAGAGGCAGAGGCAGAGGCAGAGACTGCGACAGAGACAGTGACGGCGAGAGAGACAGAGATAGAGACAGAGACAGAGACAGAGACAGAGACAGAGACAGAGACGGAGACAGAGACAGAGACAGAGACAGAGACAGAGACAGCGACAGCGACAGAGACAGGGACAGAGAGAGAGACAGAGACAGAGACTGAGACAGAGACAGAGACAGAGATAGCGAGAGAAAGAGAGATAGAGACAGAGACAGAGATTGATACAGAGACAGAGACAGACAGAGACAGAGACAGAGACAGAGACAGAGACAGAGACAGAGACAGAGACAGAGACAGAGACAGAGACAGAGACAGGGACAGAGACAGAGACAGAGACAGCGAGGGAGACAGAGATAGAGACAGAGACAGAGACAGAGACAGAGACAGAGACAGAGACTGCGACAGAGACAGAGACCGCGAGAGAGACAGAGATAGAGACAGAGACAGAGACAGAGACTGAGACAGCGGGAGAGACAGAGACAGAGACAGAGACAGAGACAGAGACAGAGACAAAGACAGAGGCAGAGACAGAGACGGCGAGAGAGACAGAGATAGAGACAGAGACAGAGACAGAGACAGAGATAGAGACAGAGACAGAGACAGAGACAGACACAGATACAGAGACAGAGACAGAGACAGAAGCAGAGACAGAGACAGAGACAGAGACGGAGGCAGAGACAGAGACAGAGACAGAGACAGAGACAGAGACAGATACAGATACAGAGACAGAGACAGATACAGAGACAGAGACAGATGCAGAGACAGACACAGAGACAGAGACAGATACAGAGACAGAGACAGAGACAGAGACAGAGACAGAGACAGAGACAGAGACAGAGACAGAGACAGAGACAGAGACAGAGACGGAGACAGAGACAGAGACAGAGACAGAGACAGAGACAGAGACAGCGACAGCGACAGAGACAGGGACAGAGAGAGAGACAGAGACAGAGACTGAGACAGAGACAGAGACAGAGACAGAGACGGAGACAGAGACAGAGACAGAGACAGAGACAGAGACAGAGACAGCGACAGCGACAGAGACAGGGACAGAGAGAGAGACAGAGACAGAGACTGAGACAGAGACAGAGACAGAGATAGCGAGAGAGACAGAGATAGCGAGAGAGACAGAGATAGAGACAGAGACAGAGATTGATACAGAGACAGAGACAGACAGAGACAGAGACAGAGACAGAGACAGAGACAGAGACAGAGACAGAGACAGGGACAGAGACAGAGACAGAGACAGCGAGGGAGACAGAGATAGAGACAGAGACAGAGACAGAGACAGAGACAGAGACTGCGACAGAGACAGACACCGCGAGAGAGACAGAGATAGAGACAGAGACAGAGACAGAGACTGAGACTGCGACAGAGACAGAGACAGCGAGAGAGACAGAGATAGAGACAGAGACAGAGACAGAGACAGAGACAGAGACGGCGAGAGAGACAGAGATAGAGACAGAGACAGAGACAGAGACAGAGATAGAGACAGAGACAGAGACAGACACAGATACAGAGACAGAGACAGAAGCAGAGACAGAGACAGAGACAGAGACGGAGGCAGAGACAGAGACAGAGACAGAGACAGAGACAGATACAGATACAGAGACAGAGACAGATACAGAGACAGAGACAGATGCAGAGACAGACACAGAGACAGAGACAGATACAGAGACAGAGACAGAGACAGAAGCAGAGACAGAGACAGAGACAGAGACAGAGACAGAGACGGAGGCAGAGACAGAGACAGAGACAGAGACAGAGACAGAGACAGAGACAGAGACACAGACAGATACAGATACAGAGACAGAGACAGATACAGAGACAGAGACAGATACAGAGACAGATACAGAGACAGAGACAGATACAGAGACAGAGACAGAGACAGAGACAGAGACAGAGACAGAGACAGAGGCAGAGGCAGAGGCAGAGACTGCGACAGAGACAGTGACGGCGAGAGAGACAGAGATAGAGACAGAGACGGAGACAGAGACAGAGACAGAGACAGAGACGGAGACAGAGACAGAGACAGAGACAGAGACAGAGACAGAGACAGAGACAGAGACAGAGACAGAGACAGAGACAGAGACAGAGACAGAGACAGCGACAGAGACAGCGACAGAGACAGAGACAGAGACAGAGACAGAGACAGAGACAGAGACAGAGACAGAGACAGAGACAGAGACAGAGACAGAGACGGACACAGAGACAGAGACAGAGACAGAGACAGAGACAGAGACCGAGACAGAGACAGAGACAGAGACAGAGACAGAGAAAGCGACAGAGACAGAGACAGAGACAGAGACAGAGACGGAGGCAGAGACAGAGACAGAGACAGAGACAGTGACAGCGGCAGAGGCAGAGAGGTCGAGAGAGACAGAGATAGAGACGGAGACAGAGACAGAGACAGAGACGGCGAGAGAGACAGAGACAGAGACAGAGACAGATACAGAGACAGAGACAGAGACAGAGACAGAGAGGTCGAGAGAGACAGAGATAGAGACGGAGACAGAGACAGAGACAGAGGCAGAGGCAGAGACTGCGACAGAGACAGTGACGGCGAGAGAGACAGAGATAGAGACAGAGACAGAGACAGAGGCAGAGGCAGAGGCAGAGGCAGAGACTGCGGCAGAGACAGTGACGGCGAGAGAGACAGAAACAGAGACAGAAACAGAGACAGACATAGAGACAGAGACAGATGCACGGACAGGGGCAGAGACAGAGACAGAGACAGAGACTGCGACAGAGACAGAGACAGCGAGAGAGACAGAGATAGAGACAGAGACAGAGACAGAGACAGAGACAGAGACGGAGACAGAGACAGAGACAGAGACAGAGACAGAGACAGAGACAGAGACAGAGACAGAGACAGAGACAGAGACAGCGACAGAGACAGAGACATAGACAGAGACAGAGCCAGAGGTGGAAACAGAGACAGAGACAGCGAGAGAGATAGAGATAGAGGCAGAGACAGAGACAGAGACAGAGATAGAGGCAGCGGCAGAGGCAGAGACTGCGACAGAGACAGTGACGGCGAGAGAGACAGAGATAGAGACAGCGACAGAGACAGAGACAGGGACGGAGGCAGAGACAGAGACCGAGATAGAGACAGAGACAGAGACAGAGACAGAGGCAGAGGCAGAGGCAGAGGCAGAGACTGCGACAGAGACAGTGATGGCGAGAGAGACAGATATAGAGACAGAGACAGAGACAGAGACAGAGATAGAGACAGAGACAGAGACAGACACAGATACAGAGACAGAGACAGAGACAGAGACAGAGGCAGGGACAGAGGCAGAGACAGAGACAGAGACAGAGACAGAGACAGAGACAGCGACAGAGACAGAGACAGGGACAGAGAGAGAGACAGAGACAGAGACTGAGACAGAGACAGAGACAGAGATAGCGAGAGAGACAGAGATAGTGACAGAGACAGAGATTGATACAGAGACAGAGACAGACAGAGACAGAGACAGAGACAGAGACAGAGACAGAGACAGAGACAGAGACAGAGACAGAGACAGAGACAGAGACAGGGACAGAGACAGAGACAGAGACAGCGAGGGAGACAGAGATAGAGACAGAGACAGAGACAGAGACAGCGAGAGAGACAGAGATAGAGACAGAGACAGAGACAGAGACAGAGACAGAGACAGAGACAGAGACTGCGACAGAGACAGAGACCGCGAGAGAGACAGAGATAGAGACAGAGACAGAGACAGAGACTGAGACAGCGAGAGAGACAGAGACAGAGACAGAGACAGAGACAGAGACAGAGACAAACACAGAGGCAGAGACAGAGACGGCGAGAGAGACAGAGATAGAGACAGAGACAGAGACAGAGACAGAGATAGAGACAGAGACAGTGACAGACACAGGTACAGAGACAGGGACAGAGACAGAAGCAGAGACAGAGACAGAGACAGAGACGGAGGCAGAGACAGAGACAGAAACAGAGACAGAGACAGAGACAGAGACAGAGACAGAGACAGAGACAGATACAGATACAGAGACAGAGACAGATACAGAGACAGAGACAGATACAGAGACAGATACAGAGACTGAGACAGATACAGAGACAGAGACAGAGACAGAGACAGAGACAGAGGCAGAGGCAGAGGCAGAGACTGCGACAGAGACAGTGACGGCGAGAGAGACAGAGATAGAGACAGAGACAGAGACAGAGACAGAGACAGAGACAGAGACGGAGACAGCGAGGGAGACAGAGATAGAGACAGAGACAGAGACAGAGACAGAGACAGAGACAGAGACTGCGACAGAGACAGAGATCGAGAGAGACAGAGATAGAGACAGAGACAGAGACAGAGACTGAGACAGCGAGAGAGACAGAGACAGAGACAGAGACAGAGACAGAGACAGAGACAGAGACAGAGACAGAGACAAAGACAGAGGCAGAGACAGAGACGGCGAGAGAGACAGAGATAGAGACAGAGACAGAGACAGAGGCAGATACAGAGACAGAGACAGAGACAGAGACAGAGACAGAGACAGAGACAGATACAGAGGCAGAGGCAGAGGCAGAGACTGCGACTGAGACAGTGACGGCGAGAGAGACAGAGATAGAGACAGAGACAGAGACAGAGACAGAGACGGAGACAGAGACAGCGAGCGAGACAGAGACAGAGACAGCGACAGAGACAGGGACAGAGAGAGAGACAGAGACGGAGACTGAGACAGAGACAGAGATAGCGAGAGAGACAGAGATAGAGACAGAGACAGAGGCAGAGACAGAGGCAGAGACAGAGGCAGAGACAGAGACAGAGACAGAGACGGAGGCAGAGGCAGAGACAGAGACAGAGACAGAGACAGCGGCAGAGGCAGAGAGGTCGAGAGAGACAGAGATAGAGACGGAGACAGAGACAGAGACAGAGACGGCGAGAGAGACAGAGACAGAGACAGAGACAGATACAGAGACAGAGACAGAGACAGAGGCAGGGACAGAGGCAGAGACAGAGACAGAGACAGAGACAGCGACAGAGACAGAGACCGCGAGAGAGACAGAGATAGAGACAGAGACAGAGACAGAGACAGCGAGAGAGACAGAGATAGAGACACAGACAGAGACAGAGACAGAGACAGAGACAGAGACAGAGACTGCGACAGAGACAGAGACCGCGAGAGAGAGAGAGATAGAGACAGAGACAGAGACAGAGACTGAGACAGCGAGAGAGACAGAGACAGAGACAGAGACAGAGACAGAGACAGAGACAGAGACAGAGGCAGAGACAGAGACGGCGAGAGAGACAGAGATAGAGACAGAGACAGAGACAGAGACAGAGATAGAGACAGAGACAGACACAGATACAGAGACAGAGACAGAGACAGAAGCAGAGACAGAGACAGAGACAGAGACGGAGGCAGAGACAGAGACAGAGACAGAGACAGAGACATATACAGATACAGAGACAGAGACAGAGACAGAGACACAGACAGAGACAGAGACAGGGACAGAAACAGCGAGAGAGACAGAGATAGAGACAGAGAAAGAGACAGAGACAGAGACAGAGACAGAGACAGAGACTGCGACAGAGACAGAGACCGCGAGAGAGACAGAGATAGAGACAGAGACAGAGACAGAGACTGAGACAGCGAGAGAGACAGAGACAGAGACAGAGGCAGAGACAGAGACAGAGACAGAGACGGAGGCAGAGACAAGGACAGAGTCAGAGACAGAGACAGAGGCAGAGGCAGAGAGGTCGAGAGAGACAGAGATAGAGACGGAGACAGAGACAGAGACAGAGACGGCGAGAGAGACAGAGACAGAGACAGAGACGGCGAGAGAGACAGAGACAGAGGCAGAGGCAGCGGCAGAGACTGCGACAGAGACAGTGACGGCGAGAGAGACAGAGATAGAGACAGAGACAGAGACAGAGACAGAGACGGAGACAGAGACAGAGACAGCGACAGAGACAGAGACAGCGACAGCGACAGAGACAGGGCCAGAGAGAGAGACAGAGACAGAGACTGAGACAGAGACAGAGACAGAGATAGCGAGAGAGACAGAGATAGAGACAGAGACAGAGATTGAGACAGAGACAGAGACAGACAGAGACAGAGACAGAGACAGAGACAGAGACAGAGACAGAGACAGAGACAGAGACAGAGACAGAGACAGAGACAGAGACAGAGACAGAGACAGAGACAGAGACAGAGACAGAGACAGAGACAGGGACAGAGACAGAGACAGAGACAGAGACAGAGACAGAGACAGAGACAGAGACAGAGACAGAGACACAGACAGAGACAGAGACAGACACAGATACAGAGGCAGAGACAGAGACAGAAGCAGAGACAGAGACAGAGACAGAGACGGAGGCAGAGACAGAGACAGAGACAGAGACAGAGACAGAGACAGAGGCAGAGGCAGAGAGGTCGAGAGAGACAGAGATAGAGACGGAGACAGAGACAGAGACAGAGACAGAGACAGCGGCAGAGGCAGAGAGGTCGAGAGAGACAGAGATAGAGACGGAGACAGAGACAGAGACAGAGACGGCGAGAGAGACAGAGACAGAGACAGAGACAGATACAGAGACAGAGACAGAGACAGAGGCAGGGACAGAGGCAGAGACAGAGACAGAGACAGAGACAGCGACAGAGACAGAGACCGCGAGAGAGACAGAGATAGAGACAGAGACAGAGACAGAGACAGCGAGAGAGACAGAGATAGAGACAGAGACAGAGACAGAGACAGAGACAGAGACAGAGACAGAGACAGAGACTGCGACAGAGACAGAGACCGCGAGAGAGACAGAGATAGAGACAGAGACAGAGACAGAGACTGAGACAGCGAGAGAGACAGAGACAGAGACAGAGACACAGACAGAGACAGAGACAAAGACAGAGGCAGAGAGAGAGACGGCGAGAGAGACAGAGATAGAGACAGAGAGAGAGACAGAGACAGAGATAGAGACAGAGACAGAGACAGACACAGATACAGAGGCAGAGACAGAGACAGAAGCAGAGACAGAGACAGAGACAGAGACGGAGGCAGAGACAGAGACAGAGACAGAGACAGAGACAGAGACTCAGACAGCGAGAGAGACAGAGACAGAGACAGAGACAGAGACAGAGACAGAGACAAAGACAGAGGCAGAGAGAGAGACGGCGAGAGAGACAGAGATAGAGACAGAGACAGATACAGAGACAGAGATAGAGACAGAGACAGAGACAGACACAGATACAGAGACAGAGACAGAGACAGAAGCAGAGACAGAGACAGAGACAGAGACGGAGGCAGAGACAGAGACAGAGACAGAGACAGAGACAGAGACAGAGACAGAGACAGATACAGATACAGAGACAGAGACAGATACAGAGACAGAGACAGATACAGAGACAGATACAGAGACAGAGACAGATACAGAGACAGATACAGAGACAGAGACAGAGACAGAGGCAGAGGCAGAGGCAGAGACTGCGACAGAGACAGTGACGGCGAGAGAGACAGAGATAGAGACAGAGACAGAGACAGAGACAGAGACAGAGACAGAGACGGAGACAGAGACAGAGACAGAGACAGAGACAGAGACAGCGACAGCGACAGAGACAGGGACAGAGAGAGAGACAGAGACAGAGACTGAGACAGAGACAGAGACAGAGATAGCGAGAGAGAGAGAGATAGAGACAGAGACAGAGATTGATACAGAGACAGAGACAGACAGAGACAGAGACAGAGACAGAGACAGAGACAGAGACAGAGACAGAGACAGAGACAGAGACAGAGACAGAGACAGAGACAGGGACAGAGACAGAGACAGAGACAGCGAGGGAGACAGAGATAGAGACAGAGACAGAGACAGAGACAGAGACAGAGACAGAGACTGCGACAGAGACAGAGACCGCGAGAGAGACAGAGATAGAGACAGAGACAGAGACAGAGACTGAGACAGCGGGAGAGACAGAGACAGAGACAGAGACAGAGACAGAGACAGAGACAGAGACAAAGACAGAGGCAGAGACAGAGACGGCGAGAGAGACAGAGATAGAGACAGAGACAGAGACAGAGACAGAGATAGAGACAGAGACAGAGACAGACACAGATACAGAGACAGAGACAGAGACAGAAGCAGAGACAGAGACAGAGACAGAGACGGAGGCAGAGACAGAGACAGAGACAGAGACAGAGACAGAGACAGATACAGATACAGAGACAGAGACAGATACAGAGACAGAGACAGATGCAGAGACAGACACAGAGACAGAGACAGATACAGAGACAGAGACAGAGACAGAGACAGAGACAGAGACAGAGACAGAGACAGAGACAGAGACAGAGACGGAGACAGAGACAGAGACAGAGACAGAGACAGAGACAGAGACAGCGACAGCGACAGAGACAGGGACAGAGAGAGAGACAGAGACAGAGACTGAGACAGAGACAGAGACAGAGACAGAGACGGAGACAGAGACAGAGACAGAGACAGAGACAGAGACAGAGACAGAGACAGAGACATCGACAGCGACAGAGACAGGGACAGAGAGAGAGACAGAGACAGAGACTGAGACAGAGACAGAGACAGAGATAGCGAGAGAGACAGAGATAGAGACAGAGACAGAGATTGATACAGAGACAGAGACAGACAGAGACAGAGACAGAGACAGAGACAGAGACAGAGACAGAGACAGAGACAGAGACAGAGACAGGGACAGAGACAGAGACAGAGACAGCGAGGGAGACAGAGATAGAGACAGAGACAGAGACAGAGACAGAGACAGAGACTGCGACAGAGACAGAGACCGCGAGAGAGACAGAGATAGAGACAGAGACAGAGACAGAGACTGAGACTGCGACAGAGACAGAGACAGCGAGAGAGACAGAGATAGAGACAGAGACAGAGACAGAGACAGAGACAGAGACGGCGAGAGAGACAGAGATAGAGACAGAGACAGAGACAGAGACAGAGATAGAGACAGAGACAGAGACAGACACAGATACAGAGACAGAGACAGAGACAGAAGCAGAGACAGAGACAGAGACAGAGACGGAGGCAGAGACAGAGACAGAGACAGAGACAGAGACAGATACAGATACAGAGACAGAGACAGATACAGAGACAGAGACAGATGCAGAGACAGACACAGAGACAGAGACAGAGACAGAGACAGAGACACAGACAGAGACAGAGACAGACACAGATACAGAGGCAGAGACAGAGACAGAAGCAGAGACAGAGACAGAGACAGAGACGGAGGCAGAGACAGAGACAGAGACAGAGACAGAGACAGAGACAGAGGCAGAGGCAGAGAGGTCGAGAGAGACAGAGATAGAGACGGAGACAGAGACAGAGACAGAGACAGAGACAGCGGCAGAGGCAGAGAGGTCGAGAGAGACAGAGATAGAGACGGCGAGAGAGACAGAGACAGAGACAGAGACAGATACAGAGACAGAGACAGAGACAGAGGCAGGGACAGAGGCAGAGACAGAGACAGAGACAGAGACAGCGACAGAGACAGAGACCGCGAGAGAGACAGAGATAGAGACAGAGACAGAGACAGAGACAGCGAGAGAGACAGAGATAGAGACAGAGACAGAGACAGAGACAGAGACAGAGACTGAGACAGAGACTGCGACAGAGACAGAGACCGCGAGAGAGACAGAGATAGAGACAGAGACAGAGACAGAGACTGAGACAGCGAGAGAGACAGAGACAGAGACAGAGACACAGACAGAGACAGAGACAAAGACAGAGGCAGAGAGAGAGACGGCGAGAGAGACAGAGATAGAGACAGAGACAGAGACAGAGACAGAGATAGAGACAGAGACAGAGACAGACACAGATACAGAGGCAGAGACAGAGACAGAAGCAGAGACAGAGACAGAGACAGAGACGGAGGCAGAGACAGAGACAGAGACAGAGACAGAGACTCAGACAGCGAGAGAGACAGAGACAGAGACAGAGACAGAGACAGAGACAGAGACAAAGACAGAGGCAGAGAGAGAGACGGCGAGAGAGACAGAGATAGAGACAGAGACAGAGACAGAGACAGAGATAGAGACAGAGACAGAGACAGACACAGATACAGAGACAGAGACAGAGACAGAAGCAGAGACAGAGACAGAGACAGAGACGGAGGCAGAGACAGAGACAGAGACAGAGACAGAGACAGAGACAGAGACAGAGACAGATACAGATACAGAGACAGAGACAGATACAGAGACAGAGACAGATACAGAGACAGATACAGAGACAGAGACAGATACAGAGACAGAGACAGAGACAGAGACAGAGACAGAGGCAGAGGCAGAGGCAGAGACTGCGACAGAGACAGTGACGGCGAGGGAGACAGAGATAGAGACAGAGACAGAGACAGAGACAGAGACAGAGACAGAGACGGAGACAGAGACAGAGACAGAGACAGAGACAGAGACAGCGACAGCGACAGAGACAGGGACAGAGAGAGAGACAGAGGCAGAGACAGAGACGGCGAGAGAGACAGAGATAGAGACAGAGACAGAGACAGAGACAGAGATAGAGACAGAGACAGAGACAGAGACAGAGACAGAGACAGAGGCAGAGGCAGAGAGGTCGAGAGAGACAGAGATAGAGACGGAGACAGAGACAGAGACAGAGACAGAGACAGCGGCAGAGGCAGAGAGGTCGAGAGAGACAGAGATAGAGACGGAGACAGAGACAGAGACAGAGACGGCGAGAGAGACAGAGACAGAGACAGAGACAGATACAGAGACAGAGACAGAGACAGAGGCAGGGACAGAGGCAGAGACAGAGACAGAGACAGAGACAGCGACAGAGACAGAGACCGCGAGAGAGACAGAGATAGAGACAGAGACAGAGACAGAGACAGCGAGAGAGACAGAGATAGAGACAGAGACAGAGACAGAGACAGAGACAGAGACAGAGACAGAGACAGAGACTGCGACAGAGACAGAGACCGCGAGAGAGACAGAGATAGAGACAGAGACAGAGACAGAGACTGAGACAGCGAGAGAGACAGAGACAGAGACAGAGACACAGACAGAGACAGAGACAAAGACAGAGGCAGAGAGAGAGACGGCGAGAGAGACAGAGATAGAGACAGAGAGAGAGACAGAGACAGAGATAGAGACAGAGACAGAGACAGACACAGATACAGAGGCAGAGACAGAGACAGAAGCAGAGACAGAGACAGAGACAGAGACGGAGGCAGAGACAGAGACAGAGACAGAGACAGAGACAGAGACTCAGACAGCGAGAGAGACAGAGACAGAGACAGAGACAGAGACAGAGACAGAGACAAAGACAGAGGCAGAGAGAGAGACGGCGAGAGAGACAGAGATAGAGACAGAGACAGATACAGAGACAGAGATAGAGACAGAGACCGAGACAGACACAGATACAGAGACAGAGACAGAGACAGAAGCAGAGACAGAGACAGAGACAGAGACGGAGGCAGAGACAGAGACAGAGACAGAGACAGAGACAGAGACAGAGACAGAGACAGATACAGATACAGAGACAGAGACAGATACAGAGACAGAGACAGATACAGAGACAGATACAGAGACAGAGACAGATACAGAGACAGATACAGAGACAGAGACAGAGACAGAGGCAGAGGCAGAGGCAGAGACTGCGACAGAGACAGTGACGGCGAGAGAGACAGAGATAGAGACAGAGACAGAGACAGAGACAGAGACAGAGACAGAGACGGAGACAGAGACAGAGACAGAGACAGAGACAGAGACAGCGACAGCGACAGAGACAGGGACAGAGAGAGAGACAGAGACAGAGACTGAGACAGAGACAGAGACAGAGATAGCGAGAGAGAGAGAGATAGAGACAGAGACAGAGATTGATACAGAGACAGAGACAGACAGAGACAGAGACAGAGACAGAGACAGAGACAGAGACAGAGACAGAGACAGAGACAGAGACAGAGACAGAGACAGGGACAGAGACAGAGACAGAGACAGCGAGGGAGACAGAGATAGAGACAGAGACAGAGACAGAGACAGAGACAGAGACAGAGACTGCGACAGAGACAGAGACCGCGAGAGAGACAGAGATAGAGACAGAGACAGAGACAGAGACTGAGACAGCGGGAGAGACAGAGACAGAGACAGAGACAGAGACAGAGACAGAGACAGAGACAAAGACAGAGGCAGAGACAGAGACGGCGAGAGAGACAGAGATAGAGACAGAGACAGAGACAGAGACAGAGATAGAGACAGAGACAGAGACAGACACAGATACAGAGACAGAGACAGAGACAGAAGCAGAGACAGAGACAGAGACAGAGACGGAGGCAGAGACAGAGACAGAGACAGAGACAGAGACAGAGACAGATACAGATACAGAGACAGAGACAGATACAGAGACAGAGACAGATGCAGAGACAGACACAGAGACAGAGACAGATACAGAGACAGAGACAGAGACAGAGACAGAGACAGAGACAGAGACAGAGACAGAGACAGAGACAGAGACGGAGACAGAGACAGAGACAGAGACAGAGACAGAGACAGAGACAGCGACAGCGACAGAGACAGGGACAGAGAGAGAGACAGAGACAGAGACTGAGACAGAGACAGAGACAGAGACAGAGACGGAGACAGAGACAGAGACAGAGACAGAGACAGAGACAGAGACAGAGACAGAGACAGAGACATCGACAGCGACAGAGACAGGGACAGAGAGAGAGACAGAGACAGAGACTGAGACAGAGACAGAGACAGAGATAGCGAGAGAGACAGAGATAGAGACAGAGACAGAGATTGATACAGAGACAGAGACAGACAGAGACAGAGACAGAGACAGAGACAGAGACAGAGACAGAGACAGAGACAGAGACAGAGACAGAGACAGGGACAGAGACAGAGACAGAGACAGCGAGGGAGACAGAGATAGAGACAGAGACAGAGACAGAGACAGAGACAGAGACTGCGACAGAGACAGAGACCGCGAGAGAGACAGAGATAGAGACAGAGACAGAGACAGAGACTGAGACTGCGACAGAGACAGAGACAGCGAGAGAGACAGAGATAGAGACAGAGACAGAGACAGAGACAGAGACAGAGACGGCGAGAGAGACAGAGATAGAGACAGAGACAGAGACAGAGACAGAGATAGAGACAGAGACAGAGACAGACACAGATACAGAGACAGAGACAGAGACAGAAGCTGAGACAGAGACAGAGACAGAGACGGAGGCAGAGACAGAGACAGAGACAGAGACAGAGACAGATACAGATACAGAGACAGAGACAGATACAGAGACAGAGACAGATGCAGAGACAGACACAGAGACAGAGACAGAGACAGAGACAGAGACACAGACAGAGACAGAGACAGACACAGATACAGAGGCAGAGACAGAGACAGAAGCAGAGACAGAGACAGAGACAGAGACGGAGGCAGAGACAGAGACAGAGACAGAGACAGAGACAGAGACAGAGGCAGAGGCAGAGAGGTCGAGAGAGACAGAGATAGAGACGGAGACAGAGACAGAGACAGAGACAGAGACAGCGGCAGAGGCAGAGAGGTCGAGAGAGACAGAGATAGAGACGGCGAGAGAGACAGAGACAGAGACAGAGACAGATACAGAGACAGAGACAGAGACAGAGGCAGGGACAGAGGCAGAGACAGAGACAGAGACAGAGACAGCGACAGAGACAGAGACCGCGAGAGAGACAGAGATAGAGACAGAGACAGAGACAGAGACAGCGAGAGAGACAGAGATAGAGACAGAGACAGAGACAGAGACAGAGACAGAGACTGAGACAGAGACTGCGACAGAGACAGAGACCGCGAGAGAGACAGAGATAGAGACAGAGACAGAGACAGAGACTGAGACAGCGAGAGAGACAGAGACAGAGACAGAGACACAGACAGAGACAGAGACAAAGACAGAGGCAGAGAGAGAGACGGCGAGAGAGACAGAGATAGAGACAGAGACAGAGACAGAGACAGAGATAGAGACAGAGACAGAGACAGACACAGATACAGAGGCAGAGACAGAGACAGAAGCAGAGACAGAGACAGAGACAGAGACGGAGGCAGAGACAGAGACAGAGACAGAGACAGAGACTCAGACAGCGAGAGAGACAGAGACAGAGACAGAGACAGAGACAGAGACAGAGACAAAGACAGAGGCAGAGAGAGAGACGGCGAGAGAGACAGAGATAGAGACAGAGACAGAGACAGAGACAGAGATAGAGACAGAGACAGAGACAGACACAGATACAGAGACAGAGACAGAGACAGAAGCAGAGACAGAGACAGAGACAGAGACGGAGGCAGAGACAGAGACAGAGACAGAGACAGAGACAGAGACAGAGACAGAGACAGATACAGATACAGAGACAGAGACAGATACAGAGACAGAGACAGATACAGAGACAGATACAGAGACAGAGACAGATACAGAGACAGAGACAGAGACAGAGACAGAGACAGAGGCAGAGGCAGAGGCAGAGACTGCGACAGAGACAGTGACGGCGAGGGAGACAGAGATAGAGACAGAGACAGAGACAGAGACAGAGACAGAGACAGAGACGGAGACAGAGACAGAGACAGAGACAGAGACAGAGACAGCGACAGCGACAGAGACAGGGACAGAGAGAGAGACAGAGGCAGAGACAGAGACGGCGAGAGAGACAGAGATAGAGACAGAGACAGAGACAGAGACAGAGATAGAGACAGAGACAGAGACAGACACAGATACAGAGACAGAGACAGGGACAGAAGCAGAGACAGAGACAGAGACAGAGACGGAGGCAGAGACAGAGACAGAGACAGAGACAGAGACAGAGACAGATACAGATACAGAGACAGAGACAGATACAGAGACAGAGACAGATGCAGAGACAGACACAGAGACAGAGACAGATACAGAGACAGAGACAGAGACAGAGACAGAGACAGAGACAGAGACAGAGACAGAGACAGAGACGGAGACAGAGACAGAGACAGAGACAGAGACAGAGACAGAGACAGCGACAGCGACACAGACAGGGACAGAGAGAGAGACAGAGACAGAGACTGAGACAGAGACAGAGACAGAGACAGAGACGGAGACAGAGACAGAGACAGAGACAGAGACAGAGACAGAGACAGAGACAGCGACAGCGACAGAGACAGGGACAGAGAGAGAGACAGAGACAGAGACTGAGACAGAGACAGAGACAGAGATAGCGAGAGAGACAGAGATAGAGACAGAGACAGAGATTGATACAGAGACAGAGACAGACAGAGACAGAGACAGAGACAGAGACAGAGACAGAGACAGAGACAGAGACAGAGACAGAGACAGGGACAGAGACAGAGACAGAGACAGCGAGGGAGACAGAGCTAGAGACAGAGACAGAGACAGAGACAGAGACAGAGACTGCGACAGAGACAGAGACCGCGAGAGAGACAGAGATAGAGACAGAGACAGAGACAGAGACTGAGACTGCGACAGAGACAGAGACAGCGAGAGAGACAGAGATAGAGACAGAGACAGAGACAGAGACAGAGACAGAGACGGCGAGAGAGACAGAGATAGAGACAGAGACAGAGACAGAGACAGAGATAGAGACAGAGACAGAGACAGACACAGATACAGAGACAGAGACAGAGACAGAAGCAGAGACAGAGACAGAGACAGAGACGGAGGCAGAGACAGAGACAGAGACAGAGACAGAGACAGATACAGATACAGAGACAGAGACAGATACAGAGACAGAGACAGATGCAGAGACAGACACAGAGACAGAGACAGATACAGAGACAGAGACAGAGACAGAAGCAGAGACAGAGACAGAGACAGAGACAGAGACGGAGGCAGAGACAGAGACAGAGACAGAGACAGAGACGGACACAGAGACAGAGACAGAGACAGAGACAGAGACAGAGACCGAGACAGAGACAGAGACAGAGACAGCGACAGAGACAGCGACAGAGACAGAGACAGAGACAGAGACAGAGACAGAGACAGAGACAGAGACAGAGACAGAGACAGAGACGGACACAGAGACAGAGACAGAGACAGAGACAGAGACAGAGACCGAGACAGAGACAGAGACAGAGACAGAGACAGAGAAAGCGACAGAGACAGAGACAGAGACAGAGACAGAGACGGAGGCAGAGACAGAGACAGAGACAGAGACAGAGACAGCGGCAGAGGCAGAGAGGTCGAGAGAGACAGAGATAGAGACGGAGACAGAGACAGAGACAGAGACGGCGAGAGAGACAGAGACAGAGACAGAGACAGATACAGAGACAGAGACAGAGACAGAGACAGAGACAGAGGCAGATACAGAGACAGAGACAGAGACAGAGACAGAGACAGAGACAGAGACAGATACAGAGGCAGAGGCAGAGGCAGAGACTGCGACTGAGACAGTGACGGCGACAGAGACAGAGATAGAGACAGAGACAGAGACAGAGACAGAGACGGAGACAGAGACAGCGAGCGAGACAGAGACAGAGACAGCGACAGAGACAGGGACAGAGAGAGAGACAGAGACGGAGACTGAGACAGAGACAGAGATAGCGAGAGAGACAGAGATAGAGACAGAGACAGAGGCAGAGACAGAGGCAGAGACAGAGGCAGAGACAGAGACAGAGACAGAGACGGAGGCAGAGGCAGAGACAGAGACAGAGACAGAGACAGCGGCAGAGGCAGAGAGGTCGAGAGAGACAGAGATAGAGACGGAGACAGAGACAGAGACAGAGACGGCGAGAGAGACAGAGACAGAGACAGAGACAGATACAGAGACAGAGACAGAGACAGAGGCAGGGACAGAGGCAGAGACAGAGACAGAGACAGAGACAGCGACAGAGACAGAGACCGCGAGAGAGACAGAGATAGAGACAGAGACAGAGACAGAGACAGCGAGAGAGACAGAGATAGAGACAGAGACAGAGACAGAGACAGAGACAGAGACAGAGACTGCGACAGAGGCAGAGACCGCGAGAGAGACAGAGATAGAGACAGAGACAGAGACAGAGACTGAGACAGCGAGAGAGACAGAGACAGAGACAGCGACAGAGGCAGAGACAGAGACAAAGACAGAGGCAGAGACAGAGACGGCGAGAGAGACAGAGATAGAGACAGAGACATAGACAGGGACAGAGATAGAGACAGAGACAGAGACAGACACAGATACAGAGACAGAGACAGAGACAGAAGCAGAGACAGAGACAGAGACAGAGACGGAGGCAGAGACAGAGACAGAGACAGAGACAGAGACAGAGACAGAGACAGAGACAGATACAGATACAGAGACAGAGACAGATACAGAGACAGAGACAGATACAGAGGCAGATACAGAGACAGAGACAGATACAGAGACAGAGACAGAGACAGAGACAGAGACAGAGGCAGAGGCAGGGGCAGAGACTGCGACAGAGACAGTGACGGCGAGAGAGACAGAGATAGAGACAGAGACAGAGACAGAGACAGAGACAGAGACAGAGACAGAGACGGAGACAGAGACAGAGACAGAGACAGAGACAGAGACAGCGACAGCGACAGAGACAGGGACAGAGAGAGAGACAGAGACAGAGACTGAGACAGAGACAGAGACAGAGATAGCGAGAGAGACAGAGATAGAGACAGAGACAGAGATTGATACAGAGACAGAGACAGACAGAGACAGAGACAGAGACAGAGACAGAGACAGAGACAGAGACAGAGACAGAGACAGAGACAGGGACAGAGACAGAGACAGAGACAGCGAGGGAGACAGAGATAGAGACAGAGACAGAGACAGAGACAGAGACAGAGACAGAGACAGAGACTGCGACAGAGACAGAGACCGCGAGAGAGACAGAGATAGAGACAGAGACAGAGACAGAGACAGAGACAGAGACAGAGACAGAGACAGAGACAAAGACAGAGGCAGAGACAGAGACGGCGAGAGAGACAGAGATAGAGACAGAGACAAAGACAGAGACAGAGATAGAGACAGAGACAGAGACAGACACAGATACAGAGACAGAGACAGAGACAGAAGCAGAGACAGAGACAGGGACAGAGACAGAGACAAAGACAGAGGCAGAGACAGAGACGGCGAGAGAGACAGAGATAGAGACAGAGACAAAGACAGAGACAGAGATAGAGACAGAGACAGAGACAGACACAGATACAGAGACAGAGACAGAGACAGAAGCAGAGACAGAGACAGAGACAGAGACGGAGGCAGAGACAGAGACAGAGACAGAGACAGAGACAGATACAGATACAGAGACAGAGACAGATACAGAGACAGAGACAGATGCAGAGACAGACACAGACACAGAGACAGAGACAGATACAGAGACAGAGACAGAGACAGAGACAGAGACAGAGACAGAGACAGAGACAGAGACAGAGGCAGAGGCAAAGGCAGAGGCAGAGACTGCGACAGAGACAGTGACGGCGAGAGAGACAGAGATAGAGACAGAGACAGAGACAGAGACAGAGGCAGAGACAGAGGCAGAGACAGAGACAGAGACAGAGACGGAGGCAGAGGCAGAGACAGAGACAGAGACAGAGACAGCGGCAGAGGCAGAGAGGTCGAGAGAGACAGAGATAGAGACGGAGACAGAGACAGAGACAGAGACGGCGAGAGAGACAGAGACAGAGACAGAGACAGATACAGAGACAGAGACAGAGACAGAGGCAGGGACAGAGGCAGAGACAGAGACAGAGACAGAGACAGCGACAGAGACAGAGACCGCGAGAGAGACAGAGATAGAGACAGAGACAGAGACAGAGACAGCGAGAGAGACAGAGATAGAGACAGAGACAGAGACAGAGACAGAGACAGAGACAGAGACTGCGACAGAGGCAGAGACCGCGAGAGAGACAGAGATAGAGACAGAGACAGAGACAGAGACTGAGACAGCGAGAGAGACAGAGACAGAGACAGCGACAGAGGCAGAGACAGAGACAAAGACAGAGGCAGAGACAGAGACGGCGAGAGAGACAGAGATAGAGACAGAGACATAGACAGGGACAGAGATAGAGACAGAGACAGAGACAGACACAGATACAGAGACAGAGACAGAGACAGAAGCAGAGACAGAGACAGAGACAGAGACGGAGGCAGAGACAGAGACAGAGACAGAGACAGAGACAGAGACAGAGACAGAGACAGATACAGATACAGAGACAGAGACAGAGACAGAGGCAGATACAGAGACAGAGACAGAGACAGAGACAGAGACAGAGACAGAGACAGATACAGAGGCAGAGGCAGAGGCAGAGACTGCGACTGAGACAGTGACGGCGACAGAGACAGAGATAGAGACAGAGACAGAGACAGAGACAGAGACGGAGACAGAGACAGCGAGCGAGACAGAGACAGAGACAGCGACAGAGACAGGGACAGAGAGAGAGACAGAGACGGAGACTGAGACAGAGACAGAGATAGCGAGAGAGACAGAGATAGAGACAGAGACAGAGGCAGAGACAGAGGCAGAGACAGAGGCAGAGACAGAGACAGAGACAGAGACGGAGGCAGAGGCAGAGACAGAGACAGAGACAGAGACAGCGGCAGAGGCAGAGAGGTCGAGAGAGACAGAGATAGAGACGGAGACAGAGACAGAGACAGAGACGGCGAGAGAGACAGAGACAGAGACAGAGACAGAGATTGAGACAGAGACAGAGACAGACAGAGACAGAGACAGAGACAGAGACAGAGACAGAGACAGAGACAGAGACAGAGACCGAGACAGAGACAGAGATAGAGACGGAGACGGAGACAGAGACAGAGACAGAGACAGAGACAGGGACAGAGACAGAGACGGAGGCAGAGACAGAGACAGAGACAGAGACAGAGACAGCGGCAGAGGCAGAGAGGTCGAGAGAGACAGAGATAGAGACGGAGACAGAGACAGAGACAGAGACGGCGAGAGAGACAGAGACAGAGACAGAGACAGATACAGAGACAGAGACAGAGACAGAGACAGAGACAGAGGCAGATACAGAGACAGAGACAGAGACAGAGACAGAGACAGAGACAGAGACAGATACAGAGGCAGAGGCAGAGGCAGAGACTGCGACTGAGACAGTGACGGCGACAGAGACAGAGATAGAGACAGAGACAGAGACAGAGACAGAGACGGAGACAGAGACAGCGAGCGAGACAGAGACAGAGACAGCGACAGAGACAGGGACAGAGAGAGAGACAGAGACGGAGACTGAGACAGAGACAGAGATAGCGAGAGAGACAGAGATAGAGACAGAGACAGAGGCAGAGACAGAGGCAGAGACAGAGGCAGAGACAGAGACAGAGACAGAGACGGAGGCAGAGGCAGAGACAGAGACAGAGACAGAGACAGCGGCAGAGGCAGAGAGGTCGAGAGAGACAGAGATAGAGACGGAGACAGAGACAGAGACAGAGACGGCGAGAGAGACAGAGACAGAGACAGAGACAGATACAGAGACAGAGACAGAGACAGAGGCAGGGACAGAGGCAGAGACAGAGACAGAGACAGAGACAGCGACAGAGACAGAGACCGCGAGAGAGACAGAGATAGAGACAGAGACAGAGACAGAGACAGCGAGAGAGACAGAGATAGAGACAGAGACAGAGACAGAGACAGAGACAGAGACAGAGACTGCGACAGAGGCAGAGACCGCGAGAGAGACAGAGATAGAGACAGAGACAGAGACAGAGACTGAGACAGCGAGAGAGACAGAGACAGAGACAGCGACAGAGGCAGAGACAGAGACAAAGACAGAGGCAGAGACAGAGACGGCGAGAGAGACAGAGATAGAGACAGAGACATAGACAGGGACAGAGATAGAGACAGAGACAGAGACAGACACAGATACAGAGACAGAGACAGAGACAGAAGCAGAGACAGAGACAGAGACAGAGACGGAGGCAGAGACAGAGACAGAGACAGAGACAGAGACAGAGACAGAGACAGAGACAGATACAGATACAGAGACAGAGACAGATACAGAGACAGAGACAGATGCAGAGGCAGATACAGAGACAGAGACAGATACAGAGACAGAGACAGAGACAGAGACAGAGACAGAGGCAGAGGCAGGGGCAGAGACTGCGACAGAGACAGTGACGGCGAGAGAGACAGAGATAGAGACAGAGACAGAGACAGAGACAGAGACAGAGACAGAGACGGAGACAGAGACAGAGACAGAGACAGAGACAGAGACAGCGACAGCGACAGAGACAGGGACAGAGAGAGAGACAGAGACAGAGACTGAGACAGAGACAGAGACAGAGATAGCGAGAGAGACAGAGATAGAGACAGAGACAGAGATTGATACAGAGACAGAGACAGACAGAGACAGAGACAGAGACAGAGACAGAGACAGAGACAGAGACAGAGACAGAGACTGCGACAGAGACAGAGACCGCGAGAGAGACAGAGATAGAGACAGAGACAGAGACAGAGACTGAGACAGCGAGAGAGACAGAGACAGAGACAGAGACAGAGACAGAGACAGAGACAGAGACAGAGACAAAGACAGAGGCAGAGACAGAGACGGCGAGAGAGACAGAGATAGAGACAGAGACAGAGACAGAGACAGAGATAGAGACAGAGACAGAGACAGACACAGATACAGAGACAGAGACAGAGACAGAAGCAGAGACAGAGACAGAGACAGAGACGGAGGCAGAGACAGAGACGGAGGCAGGGACAGAGACAGAGACAGAGACAGAGACAGATACAGATACAGAGACAGAGACAGATACAGAGACAGAGACAGATGCAGAGACAGACACACACACAGAGACAGAGACAGATACAGAGACAGAGACAGAGACAGAGACAGAGACAGAGACAGAGACAGAGACAGAGACAGAGACAGAGACAGAGACAGAGACAGAGGCAGAGGCAAAGGCAGAGGCAGAGACTGCGACAGAGACAGTGACGGCGAGAGAGACAGAGATAGAGACAGAGACAGAGACAGAGACAGAGACAGAGACGGAGACAGAGACAGAGACAGAGACAGAGACAGAGACAGAGACAGCGACAGCGACAGAGACAGGGACAGAGAGAGAGACAGACACAGAGACTGAGACAGAGACAGAGACAGAGATAGCGAGAGAGACAGATATAGAGACAGAGACAGAGATTGAGACAGAGACAGAGACAGACAGAGACAGAGACAGAGACAGAGACAGAGACAGAGACAGAGACAGAGACCGAGACAGAGATAGAGATAGAGACGGAGACGGAGACAGAGACAGAGACAGAGACAGAGACAGAGACAGAGACGGAGACAGAGACAGAGACAGAGACAGAGACAGAGACAGATACAGAGACAGAGACAGATACAGAGACAGAGACAGAGACGGAGACAGAGACAGAGACAGAGACAGAGACAGCGACAGCGACAGAGACAGGGACAGAGAGAGAGACAGAGACAGAGACTGAGACAGAGACAGAGACAGAGATAGCGAGAGAGACAGAGATAGAGACAGAGACAGAGATTGAGACAGAGACAGAGACAGAGACAGAGACAGAGACAGAGGCAGAGGCAGAGGCAGAGACTGCGACAGAGACAGTGACGGCGAGAGAGACAGAAACAGAGACAGAGGCAGAGACAGACATAGAGACAGAGACAGAGGCAGGGGCAGAGACAGAGACAGAGACAGAGACTGCGACAGAGACAGAGACAGCGAGAGAGCCAGAGATAGAGACAGATACAGAGACAGAGACAGAGACAGAGACAGAGACAGAGACAGATACAGAGACAGAGACAGAGACAGAGACAGAGACAGAGACAGAGACAGAGACAGAGACAGAGACAGATACAGAGACAGAGACAGATGCAGAGACAGAGACAGAGACGGAGACAGAGACAGAGACAGAGACAGAGACAGCGACAGCGACAGAGACAGGGACAGAGAGAGAGACAGAGACAGAGACTGAGACAGAGACAGAGACAGAGATAGCGAGAGAGACAGAGATAGAGACAGAGACAGAGATTGAGACAGAGACAGAGACAGAGACAGAGACAGAGACAGAGACGGCGTGAGAGACAGAGATAGAGACAGAGGCAGAGACAGAGACAGAGACAGAGAGGTCGAGAGAGACAGAGACAGAGACAGAGACAGAGACAGGGACAGAGACAGAGACAGAGACAGAAACAGAGACAGAAACAGAGACAGACATAGAGACAGAGACAGTGGCAGGGACAGAGGCAGAGACAGAGACAGAGACAGAGACAGAGACAGAGACAGAGACAGCGACAGCGACAGAGTCAGGGACAGAGAGAGAGACAGAGATAGAGACAGAGACAGAGACAGAGACAGAGACAGAGACAGAGACAGAGACAGAGACAGAGACAGAGACAGAGACAGAGACAGAGACAGAGACAGAGACAGAGACAGAGACAGAGACAGAGACAGAGACAGATACAGAGACAGAGACAGATACAGAGACAGAGACAGAGACAGAGAGGTCGAGAGAGACAGAGACAGAGACAGAGACAGAGACAGGGACAGAGACAGAGACAGAGACAGAAACAGAGACAGAAACAGAGACAGACATAGAGACAGAGACAGTGGCAGGGACAGAGGCAGAGACAGAGACAGAGACAGAGACAGAGACAGAGACAGAGACAGAGACAGCGACAGCGACAGAGTCAGGGACAGAGAGAGAGACAGAGATAGAGACAGAGACAGAGACAGAGACAGAGACAGAGACAGAGACAGAGACAGAGACAGAGACAGAGACAGAGACAGAGACAGAGACAGAGACAGAGACAGAGACAGAGACAGAGACAGAGACAGAGACAGAGACAGAGACAGATACAGAGACAGAGACAGATACAGAGACAGAGACAGAGACGGAGACGGAGACAGAGACAGAGACAGAGACAGAGACAGCGACAGCGACAGAGACAGGGACAGAGAGAGAGACAGAGACAGAGACTGAGACAGAGACAGAGACAGAGATAGCGAGAGAGACAGAGATAGAGACAGAGACAGAGATTGAGACAGAGACAGAGACAGACAGAGACAGAGACAGAGACAGAGACAGAGACAGAGACAGAGACAGAGACAGAGACAGAGACAGAGACAGAGACAGAGACAGAGACAGAGACAGAGACGGCGTGAGAGACAGAGATAGAGACAGAGGCAGAGACAGAGACAGAGACAGTGAGGTCGAGAGAGACAGAGATAGAGACGGAGACAGAGACAGAGACAGAGGCAGAGGCAGAGACTGCGACAGAGACAGTGACGGCGAGAGAGACAGAGATAGAGACAGAGACAGAGATAGAGACAGAGACAGAGACAGAGGCAGAGGCAGAGGCAGAGGCAGAGACTGCGGCAGAGACAGTGACGGCGAGAGAGACAGAAACAGAGACAGAAACAGAGACAGAGACAGAGACAGAGACAGAGACAGAGACAGAGACAGAGACAGAGACAGAGACAGAGACAGAGACAGAGACAGAGACAGAGACAGAGACAGAGACAGCGACAGAGACAGAGACATAGACAGAGACAGAGCCAGAGGTGGAAGCAGAGACAGAGACAGCGAGAGAGATAGAGATAGAGGCAGAGACAGAGACAGAGACAGAGATAGAGGCAGCGGCAGAGGCAGAGACTGCGACAGAGACAGTGACGGCGAGAGAGACAGAGATAGAGACAGCGACAGAGACAGAGACAGGGACGGAGGCAGAGACAGAGACCGAGATAGAGACAGAGACAGAGACAGAGACAGAGGCAGAGGCAGAGGCAGAGGCAGAGACTGCGACAGAGACAGTGACGGCGAGAGAGACAGAAACAGAGACAGAAGCAGAGACAGACATAGAGACAGAGACAGAGGCAGGGGCAGAGACAGAGACAGAGACAGAGACTGCGACAGAGACAGAGACAGCGAGAGAGACAGAGACAGAGACAGAGACAGAGACAGAGACAGAGACAGAGACAGAGACAGAGCCAGAGACAGAGACAGAGACAGAGACAGAGACAGAGACAGAGACAGAGACAGAGACAGAGACAGAGACAGAGACAGAGACAGAGACAGAGACAGAGACAGAGACAGAGACAGAGACAGAGACAGAGACAGAGACAGAGACAGCGACAGAGACAGAGACATAGACAGAGACAGAGCCAGAGGTGGAAGCAGAGACAGAGACAGAGATAGACGCAGCGGCAGAGGCAGAGACTGCGACAGAGACAGTGACGGCGAGAGAGACAGAGATAGAGACAGCGACAGAGACAGAGACAGGGACGGAGACAGAGACAGAGACCGAGATAGAGACAGAGACAGAGACAGAGGCAGAGGCAGAGGCAGAGGCAGAGACTGCGACAGAGACAGTGACGGCGAGAGAGACAGAAACAGAGACAGAAGCAGAGACAGACATAGAGACAGAGACAGAGGCAGGGACAGGGGCAGAGACAGAGACAGAGACAGAGACTGCGACAGAGACAGAGACAGCGAGAGAGACAGAGATAGAGACAGAGACAGAGACAGAGACAGAGACAGAGACAGGGACAGAGACAGAGACAGAGACAGAAACAGAGACAGAAACAGAGACAGACATAGAGACAGAGACAGTGGCAGGGACAGAGGCAGAGACAGAGACAGAGACAGAGACAGAGACAGAGACAGAGACAGCGACAGCGACAGAGTCAGGGACAGAGAGAGAGACAGAGATAGAGACAGAGACAGAGACAGAGACAGAGACAGAGACAGAGACAGAGACAGAGACAGAGACAGAGACAGAGACAGAGACAGAGACAGAGACAGAGACAGAGACAGAGACAGAGACAGAGACAGAGACAGAGACAGAGACAGATACAGAGACAGAGACAGATACAGAGACAGAGACAGAGACGGAGACGGAGACAGAGACAGAGACAGAGACAGAGACAGCGACAGCGACAGAGACAGGGACAGAGAGAGAGACAGAGACAGAGACTGAGACAGAGACAGAGACAGAGATAGCGAGAGAGACAGAGATAGAGACAGAGACAGAGATTGAGACAGAGACAGAGACAGACAGAGACAGAGACAGAGACAGAGACAGAGACAGAGACAGAGACAGAGACAGAGACAGAGACAGAGACAGAGACGGCGTGAGAGACAGAGATAGAGACAGAGGCAGAGACAGAGACAGAGACAGTGAGGTCGAGAGAGACAGAGATAGAGACGGAGACAGAGACAGAGACAGAGGCAGAGGCAGAGACTGCGACAGAGACAGTGACGGCGAGAGAGACAGAGATAGAGACAGAGACAGAGATAGAGACAGAGACAGAGACAGAGGCAGAGGCAGAGGCAGAGGCAGAGACTGCGGCAGAGACAGTGACGGCGAGAGAGACAGAAACAGAGACAGAAACAGAGACAGAGACAGAGACAGAGACAGAGACAGAGACAGAGACAGAGACAGAGACTGAGACAGAGACAGAGACAGAGACAGAGACAGAGACAGCGACAGAGACAGAGACATAGACAGAGACAGAGCCAGAGGTGGAAGCAGAGACAGAGACAGCGAGAGAGATAGAGATAGAGGCAGAGACAGAGACAGAGACAGAGATAGAGGCAGCGGCAGAGGCAGAGACTGCGACAGAGACAGTGACGGCGAGAGAGACAGAGATAGAGACAGCGACAGAGACAGAGACAGGGACGGAGGCAGAGACAGAGACCGAGATAGAGACAGAGACAGAGACAGAGACAGAGGCAGAGGCAGAGGCAGAGGCAGAGACTGCGACAGAGACAGTGACGGCGAGAGAGACAGAAACAGAGACAGAAGCAGAGACAGACATAGAGACAGAGACAGAGGCAGGGGCAGAGACAGAGACAGAGACAGAGACTGCGACAGAGACAGAGACAGCGAGAGAGACAGAGACAGAGACAGAGACAGAGACAGAGACAGAGACAGAGACAGAGACAGAGACAGAGACAGAGACAGAGACAGAGACAGAGACAGAGACAGAGACAGAGACAGAGACAGAGACAGAGACAGAGACAGAGACAGAGACAGAGACAGAGACAGAGACAGAGACAGAGACAGAGACAGAGACAGAGACAGAGACAGAGACAGCGACAGAGACAGAGACATAGACAGAGACAGAGCCAGAGGTGGAAGCAGAGACAGAGACAGAGATAGACGCAGCGGCAGAGGCAGAGACTGCGACAGAGACAGTGACGGCGAGAGAGACAGAGATAGAGACAGCGACAGAGACAGAGACAGGGACGGAGACAGAGACAGAGACCGAGATAGAGACAGAGACAGAGACAGAGGCAGAGGCAGAGGCAGAGGCAGAGACTGCGACAGAGACAGTGACGGCGAGAGAGACAGAAACAGAGACAGAAGCAGAGACAGACATAGAGACAGAGACAGAGGCAGGGACAGGGGCAGAGACAGAGACAGAGACAGAGACTGCGACAGAGACAGAGACAGCGAGAGAGACAGAGATAGAGACAGAGACAGAGACAGAGACAGAGACAGAGACAGAGACAGAGGGAGAGACAGAGACAGAGACAGAGACAGAGACAGAGACAGAGACAGAGAAAGAGACAGAGACAGACATAGAGACTGAGACAAAGGGCAGGGACAGAGGCAGAGACAGAGACAGATACAGAGACAGAGATTGAGACAGAGACAGAGACAGAGACAGAGACAGAGACAGAGACAGAGACAGAGACTCCGACAGAGACAGAGACAGCGAGAGAGACAGAGATAGAGACAGAGACAGAGACAGAGACAGAGACAGGGACAGAGACAGAGACAGAGACAGAAACAGAGACAGAAACAGAGACAGACATAGAGACAGAGACAGTGGCAGGGACAGAGGCAGAGACAGAGACAGAGACAGAGACAGAGACAGAGACAGAGACAGAGACAGCGACAGCGACAGAGTCAGGGACAGAGAGAGAGACAGAGATAGAGACAGAGACAGAGACAGAGACAGAGACAGAGACAGAGACAGAGACAGAGACAGAGACAGAGACAGAGACAGAGACAGAGACAGAGACAGAGACAGAGACAGAGACAGAGACAGAGACAGAGACAGAGACAGAGACAGAGACAGAGACAGATACAGAGACAGAGACAGATACAGAGACAGAGACAGAGACGGAGACAGAGACAGAGACAGAGACAGAGACAGCGACAGCGACAGAGACAGGGACAGAGAGAGAGACAGAGACAGAGACTGAGACAGAGACAGAGACAGAGATAGCGAGAGAGACAGAGATAGAGACAGAGACAGAGATTGAGACAGAGACAGAGACAGACAGAGACAGAGACAGAGACAGAGACAGAGACAGAGACAGAGACAGAGACAGAGACAGAGACGGCGTGAGAGACAGAGATAGAGACAGAGGCAGAGACAGAGACAGAGACAGTGAGGTCGAGAGAGACAGAGATAGAGACGGAGACAGAGACAGAGACAGAGGCAGAGGCAGAGACTGCGACAGAGACAGTGACGGCGAGAGAGACAGAGATAGAGACAGAGACAGAGATAGAGACAGAGACAGAGACAGAGGCAGAGGCAGAGGCAGAGGCAGAGACTGCGGCAGAGACAGTGATGGCGAGAGAGACAGAAACAGAGACAGAAACAGAGACAGACATAGAGACAGAGACAGAGGCAGGGACAGGGGCAGAGACAGAGACAGAGACAGAGACTGCGACAGAGACAGAGACAGCGAGAGAGACAGAGATAGAGACAGAGATAGAGACAGAGACAGAGACAGAGACAGAGACAGAGACAGAGACAGAGACAGATACAGAGACAGAGACAGAGACAGAGACAGAGACAGAGACAGAGACAGAGACAGAGACAGAGACAGAGACAGATACAGAGACAGAGACAGATACAGAGACAGAGACAGAGACGGAGACAGAGACAGAGACAGAGACAGAGACAGCGACAGAGACAGAGACATAGACAGAGACAGAGCCAGAGGTGGAAGCAGAGACAGAGACAGAGATAGACGCAGCGGCAGAGGCAGAGACTGCGACAGAGACAGAGGCAGAGACAGAGACAGAGACAGAGACAGCGACAGAGACAGAGACATAGACAGAGACAGAGCCAGAGGTGGAAGCAGAGACAGAGACAGAGATAGACGCAGCGGCAGAGGCAGAGACTGCGACAGAGACAGTGACGGCGAGAGAGACAGAGATAGAGACAGCGACAGAGACAGAGACAGGGACGGAGACAGAGACAGAGACCGAGATAGAGACAGAGACAGAGACAGAGGCAGAGACAGGGACAGAGACAGAGACAGAGACAGAAACAGAGACAGAAACAGAGACAGACATAGAGACAGAGACAGTGGCAGGGACAGAGGCAGAGACAGAGACAGAGACAGAGACAGAGACAGAGACAGAGGCAGAGACAGCGACAGCGACAGAGTCAGGGACAGAGAGAGAGACAGAGATAGAGACAGAGACAGAGACAGAGACAGAGACAGAGACAGAGACAGAGACAGAGACAGAGACAGAGACAGAGACAGAGACAGAGACAGAGACAGAGACAGAGACAGAGACAGAGACAGAGACAGAGACAGAGACAGATACAGAGACAGAGACAGATACAGAGACAGAGACAGAGACGGAGACAGAGACAGAGACAGAGACAGAGACAGCGACAGCGACAGAGACAGGGACAGAGAGAGAGACAGAGACAGAGACTGAGACAGAGACAGAGACAGAGATAGCGAGAGAGACAGAGATAGAGACAGAGACAGAGATTGAGACAGAGACAGAGACAGACAGAGACAGAGACAGAGACAGAGACAGAGACAGAGACGGCGTGAGAGACAGAGATAGAGACAGAGGCAGAGACAGAGACAGAGACAGTGAGGTCGAGAGAGACAGAGATAGAGACGGAGACAGAGACAGAGACAGAGGCAGAGGCAGAGACTGCGACAGAGACAGTGACGGCGAGAGAGACAGAGATAGAGACAGAGACAGAGATAGAGACAGAGACAGAGACAGAGGCAGAGGCAGAGGCAGAGGCAGAGACTGCGGCAGAGACAGTGATGGCGAGAGAGACAGAAACAGAGACAGAAACAGAGACAGACATAGAGACAGAGACAGAGGCAGGGACAGGGGCAGAGACAGAGACAGAGACAGAGACTGCGACAGAGACAGAGACAGCGAGAGAGACAGAGATAGAGACAGAGATAGAGACAGAGACAGAGACAGAGACAGAGACAGAGACAGAGACAGAGACAGATACAGAGACAGAGACAGAGACAGAGACAGAGACAGAGACAGAGACAGAGACAGAGACAGAGACAGATACAGAGACAGAGACAGATACAGAGACAGAGACAGAGACGGAGACAGAGACAGAGACAGAGACAGAGACAGCGACAGCGACAGAGACAGGGACAGAGAGAGAGACAGAGACAGAGACAGAGACAGAGACAGAGACAGAGACAGATACAGAGACAGAGACAGAGACAGAGA
Organism: Megachile rotundata; assembly: GCF_050947335.1. NCBI lineage: Eukaryota > Metazoa > Arthropoda > Insecta > Hymenoptera > Megachilidae > Megachile > Megachile rotundata. The sequence goes on along the minus strand of NC_134985.1, from coordinate 2,416,804 downwards.
CAGAGACAGAGACAGAGACAGAGACAGAGACAGCGACAGAGACAGAGACATAGACAGAGACAGAGCCAGAGGTGGAAGCAGAGACAGAGACAGAGATAGACGCAGCGGCAGAGGCAGAGACTGCGACAGAGACAGTGACGGCGAGAGAGACAGAGATAGAGACAGCGACAGAGACAGAGACAGGGACGGAGACAGAGACAGAGACCGAGATAGAGACAGAGACAGAGACAGAGGCAGAGGCAGAGGCAGAGGCAGAGACTGCGACAGAGACAGTGACGGCGAGAGAGACAGAAACAGAGACAGAAGCAGAGACAGACATAGAGACAGAGACAGAGGCAGGGACAGGGGCAGAGACAGAGACAGAGACAGAGACTGCGACAGAGACAGAGACAGCGAGAGAGACAGAGATAGAGACAGAGACAGAGACAGAGACAGAGACAGAGGGAGAGACAGAGACAGAGACAGAGACAGAGACAGAGACAGAGAAAGAGACAGAGACAGACATAGAGACTGAGACAAAGGGCAGGGACAGAGGCAGAGACAGAGACAGATACAGAGACAGAGACTGAGACAGAGACAGAGACAGAGACAGAGACAGAGACAGAGACAGAGACAGAGACAGAGACTCCGACAGAGACAGAGACAGCGAGAGAGACAGAGATAGAGACAGAGACAGAGACAGAGACAGAGACAGGGACAGAGACAGAGACAGAGACAGAAACAGAGACAGAAACAGAGACAGACATAGAGACAGAGACAGTGGCAGGGACAGAGGCAGAGACAGAGACAGAGACAGAGACAGAGACAGAGACAGAGACAGCGACAGCGACAGAGTCAGGGACAGAGAGAGAGAGACAGAGATAGAGACAGAGACAGAGACAGAGACAGAGACAGAGACAGAGACAGAGACAGAGACAGAGACAGAGACAGAGACAGAGACAGAGACAGAGACAGAGACAGAGACAGAGACAGAGACAGAGACAGAGACAGAGACAGAGACAGAGACAGAGACAGATACAGAGACAGAGACAGATACAGAGACAGAGACAGAGACGGAGACAGAGACAGAGACAGAGACAGAGACAGCGACAGCGACAGAGACAGGGACAGAGAGAGAGACAGAGACAGAGACTGAGACAGAGACAGAGACAGAGATAGCGAGAGAGACAGAGATAGAGACAGAGACAGAGATTGAGACAGAGACAGAGACGGACAGAGACAGAGACAGAGACAGAGACAGAGACAGAGACAGAGACAGAGACGGCGTGAGAGACAGAGATAGAGACAGAGGCAGAGACAGAGACAGAGACAGTGAGGTCGAGGGAGACAGAGATAGAGACGGAGACAGAGACAGAGACAGAGGCAGAGGCAGAGACTGCGACAGAGACAGTGACGGCGAGAGAGACAGAGATAGAGACAGAAACAGAGATAGAGACAGAGACAGAGACAGAGGCAGAGGCAGAGGCAGAGGCAGAGACTGCGGCAGAGACAGTGACGGCGAGAGAGACAGAAACAGAGACAGAAGCAGAGACAGACATAGAGACAGAGACAGAGGCAGGGACAGGGGCAGAGACGGAGACAGAGACAGAGACTGCGACAGAAACAGAGACAGCGAGAGAGACAGAGATAGAGACAGAGACAGAGACAGAGACAGAGACAGAGACAGAGACAGAGAGAGAGACAGAGACAGAGACAGAGACAGAGACAGAGACAGAGACAGATACAGAGACAGAGACAGATACAGAGACAGAGACAGAGACGGAGACAGAGACAGAGACAGAGACAGAGACAGCGACAGCGACAGAGACAGGGACAGAGAGAGAGACAGAGACAGAGACTGAGACAGAGACAGAGACAGAGATAGCGAGAGAGACAGAGATAGAGACAGAGACAGAGATTGAGACAGAGACAGAGACAGACAGAGACAGAGACAGAGACAGAGACAGAGACAGAGACAGAGACAGAGACAGAGACAGAGACAGAGACAGAGACGGCGTGAGAGACAGAGATAGAGACAGAGGCAGAGACAGAGACAGAGACAGTGAGGTCGAGGGAGACAGAGATAGAGACGGAGACAGAGACAGAGACAGAGGCAGAGGCAGAGACTGCGACAGAGACAGTGACGGCGAGAGAGACAGAGATAGAGACAGAGACAGAGATAGAGACAGAGACAGAGACAGAGGCAGAGGCAGAGGCAGAGGCAGAGACTGCGGCAGAGACAGTGACGGCGAGAGAGACAGAAACAGAGACAGAAACAGAGACAGACATAGAGACAGAGACAGAGGCAGGGACAGGGGCAGAGACAGAGACAGAGACAGAGACTGCGACAGAGACAGAGACAGCGAGAGAGACAGAGATAGAGACAGAGATAGAGACAGAGACAGAGACAGAGACAGAGACAGAGACAGAGACAGAGACAGATACAGAGACAGAGACAGAGACAGAGACAGAGACAGAGACAGAGACAGAGACAGAGACAGAGACAGAGACAGAGACAGATACAGAGACAGAGACAGATACAGAGACAGAGACAGAGACGGAGACAGAGACAGAGACAGAGACAGAGACAGCGACAGCGACAGAGACAGGGACAGAGAGAGAGACAGAGACAGAGACAGAGACAGAGACAGAGACAGAGACAGATACAGAGACAGAGACAGAGACAGAGACAGAGACAGAGACAGAGACAGAGACAGAGACAGAGACAGAGACAGAGACAGAGACAGAGACAGAGACAGAGACAGAGACAGAGACAGAGACAGAGACAGAGACAGAGACAGAGACAGAGACAGAGACGGAGACAGAGACAGAGACAGAGACAGAGACAGAGACAGCGACAGAGACAGAGACATAGACAGAGACAGAGACAGAGACAGAGACAGAGACAGATACAGAGACAGAGACAGAGACAGAGACAGAGACAGAGATAGAGGCAGCGGCAGAGGCAGAGACTGCGACAGAGACAGTGACGGCGAGAGAGACAGAGATAGAGACAGCGACAGAGACAGAGACAGGGACGGAGACAGAGACAGAGACCGAGATAGAGACAGAGACAGAGACAGAGGCAGAGGCAGAGGCAGAGGCAGAGACTGCGACAGAGACAGTGACGGCGAGAGAGACAGAAACAGAGACAGAAGCAGAGACAGACATAGAGACAGAGACAGAGGCAGGGACAGGGGCAGAGACGGAGACAGAGACAGAGACTGCGACAGAGACAGAGACAGCGAGAGAGACAGAGATAGAGACAGAGACAGAGACAGAGACAGAGACAGAGACAGAGAGAGAGACAGAGACAGAGACAGAGACAGAGACAGAGACAGAGACAGAGAAAGAGACAGAGACAGACATAGAGACTGAGACAAAGGGCAGGGACAGAGGCAGAGACAGAGACAGATACAGAGACAGAGACTGAGACAGAGACAGAGACAGAGACAGAGACAGAGACAGAGACAGAGACAGAGACAGAGACAGAGACAGAGACAGAGACAGAGACAGAGACAGTGACAGAGACAGAGACAGAGACAGAGACAGAGACTCCGACAGAGACAGAGACAGCGAGAGAGACAGAGATAGAGACAGAGACAGAGACAGAGACAGAGACAGATACAGAGACAGAGACAGAGACAGAGACAGAGACAGAGACAGAGACAGAGACAGAGACAGAGACAGCGACAGCGACAGAGACAGGGACAGAGAGAGAGACAGAGACAGAGACTGAGACAGAGACAGAGACAGAGATAGCGAGAGAGAGAGAGATAGAGACAGAGACAGAGATTGATACAGAGACAGAGACAGACAGAGACAGAGACAGAGACAGAGACAGAGACAGAGATAGAGACAGAGACAGAGACAGAGACAGAGACAGAGACAGGGACAGAGACAGAGACAGAGACAGCGAGGGAGACAGAGATAGAGACAGAGACAGATACAGAGACAGAGACAGAGACTGCGACAGAGACAGAGACCGCGAGAGAGACAGAGATAGAGACAGAGACAGAGACAGAGACTGAGACAGCGGGAGAGACAGAGACAGAGACAGAGACAGAGACAGAGACAGAGACAGAGACAGAGACAGAGACAGAGACAAAGACAGAGGCAGAGACAGAGACGGCGAGAGAGACAGAGATAGAGACAGAGACAGAGACAGAGACAGAGATAGAGACAGAGACAGAGACAGACACAGATACAGAGCCAGAGACAGAGACAGAAGCAGAGACAGAGACAGAGACAGAGACGGAGGCAGAGACAGAGACAGAGACAGAGACAGAGACAGATACAGATACAGAGACAGAGACAGATACAGA